>NW_026907820.1:600000-909900 GCF_033807575.1 Cydia pomonella
CATTTAAACCTTACTCTGCGTTACATTACTTAGATTTACGATAGCGTGATTGTAGAGAATTCTATATACCTAACCTAGTCTTGCAACCGATAGAACATTTTTCCTCGGCAATAGAAAAACTTGACCTTCAGCGAATCGCGTCATGATTTTTTTCATAAGCGAAGTCACGATACTATGCCGTACTAACAACTTTTTTCAACTTCTTTCCTTGGTTAAAATTCATTAATTCAGTGACACTGCCACTTGGCACGAATAATAAAAGAAGCAAAGGAAAATACAATCATTTCGGTAGACTATGTCTTGTAACTACGCAGCAAGAAAGGCGGCAGAGTGAGTTTTCCCCGGCTCCCACCATTTTCTTAGATCGCCTCGCATTTTATCAAGGTTAAGACATGATAGCAACCTTGACCCATATTCTTCAATTTCGCTGAGCAAATATTACGGAGCGGTGTAAAAAAGAAATACATTTGACGACTATAAAATAAATTGGTTCGTGTAATCGCTTGAAATAATATCCAATCTATTTGACGCTAATCTGCTTCCACGCTACGGCGGAGCGGTGATATTAGCGCACGTAGTGACAGTAATTTTAATTAAGCTATTCGTATAAATTAAAGTAGGTAGTAATAATATACATCGGTGGTATTTGGATTTTTAGAACTTTATGATATCACGAAAAGAAAATATTGCATTTAATTTTTCGATCAAATTTGGAAATAGTAATAATGTTGTAACCTATCATTAACATTCGTATATAATATATATATATATATATAATTATGAACTCCGTGAATTTACCTCTACCTACAGGTCACAGTTACACATCACTTATGCAACAGATACTTCGAAAACAAAAAAAGGGTAGATATGATTAGTATTCCTCATTTTTGTGTAGATTTCTTACGACATTGAACCCTTTAAGTTCGCTCATTATTCTGCAGTCGTTCTAAACTAAATCGATTAGTATTGTGGTCATCACACTCATCACTTTATGAGTCATCCATGCGTAAAGCGGGCTATATCTATTATTTTTTTCAAACAACGAGTAACATCGTCAATTAACTGACAGTTCTCGATGACGACAACACAGCGAGAGGTTATCACTTATCAGTCACTACTCAAGTTCACATAAAACCACTAAACTTCAGTTGTAACACAAATCCACCGGTAAGACACATCTGTAAACTTAAAACAAGGCGATTTCTTTTAGTAACGGTCTCGGCATTTGAGGCCAGTAACTTTCACGATCAAGTGCAGGCGTCTGCAGCTAGCAGCACGCAATGAATTCACGAGCGATTTACATTTTGACCACGGGCGAGCCTACGTCCACTTCCGCGCGAGCCATAACAATAACTGGCTACGAGTATAAGTAACGGGCGGAACGAATCGAATCGCGATAATGTAACTTGACGTGCCAAACTGTTGGCATAACACGGGCACCGCGCATGTCATACCTACGACAAGCAAGTAAATAATAAAGACTGCTAATCTACATAAAAAGTGGCGTACCTCATCGTCGGTTAAGTCAGTGACATACGGCTAAAGGGGACGATATCGGCCTGTCAGTTATTCGCGATTGTCAGCCTTTGCGAATAACTGACAGGCCGATATCGTCCGGCGAACTGGTAATCAGTGAGTCACTTAACTGTGGCTGGCTTGCGTTAGTAGCAAATCCAAAACACTAATCAATGTATAAATAGGCAATGCTTAACCCGCAGCCACACTTACCCGTATTGACCTTATATAGTCTTAAGATTAAAAGTCCCTAAATAAATAAAAGAAAAAATCGTTGTCTGTAAAATCAGTTTACGGAAGATAATTTTGCGTGATAACGTCATAAGAAAACATTGATGAAAAACTGCATACTTTTATTTATGAATTGAATTGAATTATTATCACAGAATTATCATTATTTTGTATAATACAAAGAAGGAGTTACCATGGAGATCTGTCCACAACGTGGCCGTAACGTCACCATGGAGACCTGTCCACAACGTTACCATGGAGATCTGTCCACATTTCGCCACATCTGGTGTGCTCTCTTAGACAGACAAAATAGTCCAACACCGTCTAGTGTGCTGTTTGAGAAATTTGACGCGCGAGTTTGTTTGTCTTTTTTATCTACATATTTGTCTCTTGTACGTAAGACAGGTCGCCGGTGATTGGAGCCGGGCTACTAGTCAACCTGCCTGCAGTCAAGTGAGCTATGAATTATTAATGCGCTGAATTTAATTCTTGCTTCAGCAATTAGCATTTGAAAGTATTAGACAGAATCCACTATATCTATAATATAATTAAGTCTGGTTTTGCTTGCCTGATGTAGAATTTGCTATCGATTGCATTATTTACTAAGCTTAACCGGTTCCGAATGCAAGATTTTAATGTAAATTTCTAGTATGGTTATTTTTTATGGTACTACTTTAGGGCTTTTGCCTCCTAAGTGAGACTAGATACAATATAGAGATGAAATGGGGGAGGGGGGAAATGACCGAAAAAGATGCTCTTACGGAACTTTCAGTAGGAGTTGCAGAGAAAGCGCTATTATTGTTTGTCCTTATCATCTCACTTGTCATTTCTGCCTACTTCTAAAAAGTCCTAAGTGGCGTAGACGTTTTTTGTTGCCCACCGTTTTATGAAAGGTAACAATGAATCCGACCAAATTACGAAGGTTATTTTTGGTATGTTGTCAGGAATGTTAAAAGGTGTTTTTAATTTTGTCGCATTGCGTATGCTCTATCCCTCAAGGGCGCACGCGTATTGCACATCTATACATACGATCCTACGATCTATGGTTCAATCACTTGTTACTTTATATATTTTTGAATGTCTACCTATCTAACAACTCAAATTGTGCATGTCAATAATAAAATGTTACTAATAAATAAATACCATACCTGATGTGAAAAGGAAACAGCAAACTTGAACAGTTCAAAACAGGAAGCAAATCGTTACTTAACTAGCAACTAGCTTGCCGTAATGAATAGTTAAATAAACGTCCAATAACATCATGAAATGCTATCCATGAGAAAATGCTCGTTAACCTTAACCTTTGATCCTGAATTTATACCGTTCATTCAACTATGTTGTAGTAAATGGATAAAAATTATGCATTAGTTGGTGAATTTGTGTCCGTAAAATTGTAGTAATTTTACGCCAAATACATTATTTGTACGTTTGCGTGCGTGTTGTTTACTATTTAACCAGTAAAAAAAAATCCCAAACTTAATTTTTGGATGACCACCAGTATATTCCAGACGTTTGAACAGATGTCCATTTCTTTTTCACGCAATATTCGTTAACATCCTCAACGAAAATAGACCCGGAGTTCGGTCAGAAAACTTCCTACTTTTATTCTATCCGTCATTCCACCAAAATGGCATCAACGACCGTTCTATACATTGCCAGCTTTAAAAAGGATATTAAGCGTTTTTAGTCACTTGCGCGACATGTTTCGAAGAGCATTGCAGTGCATATGAGTAGCGACCACGATGGCCGCGCACCGCGTACTTTAAATTCGAGCAGATTAACCTTTTAAAATACGTGCGTAAACCATTGTTGCCGGTACTATTTTAGGAACTGCGGCCTTCAACCTTATAATCGAACTGCAATCAAGTAACGCTGTTCGCGAGAAATTTGGCGGACTGACAAACGTGATAACACTAATAGTACGTAGTAATTACGCGGGTAAAAATAATCACGTCTAAAAGTAATATAGGTCATGAAAGCGCATCAAACGCGATTAACTAGAAAGTAGATGCTTTATCGAACTACACGAGGAATTTATTTATAGCATAGGTCGATTGCAAAGGGCAACATCTGTTTTTAGAATTCTTTTTTTAATTGCGATTCAGTTTGAACTACTTATGTTTCGGGTGTTCCAAAAACATTTTAACCACGCGCAACCGTAAGAAACAAAACAAATTACACTTTTGGCATGAAAAGTAAGTTTTATTAGTAAAGTTATTAAGGGTAAATTTTGCAAGAATGAAGCCGAAGGCGAGGGCTTAATTAACACGAGTTCGTAATTCTTGTACCGCCTTTGGCACACACAATGTTTTTCATCACATTTGTGAGGAAAAAACTAAATTGACACTTCAAAAATTCATCCGCCATATTGTAATTTTTGACAGCCACTATTGAAAATTGAGTAAAAATATTTGACACAGCTATTAAATTAATCAAATTAAATATTTATAAACATACACAAAAAAAAGCGTCAGGATTTTAAAAGTAAAACTCATTTATACCTACACGATAAAAACATTATACCCAATATGCACATAGGCGTAATGAAATAAAAAAATATATTACGCCCGTGGGCATAATATAGCCAATTCCATCTTAGTATGCTGGCATACAATAACACCGTTAACAAGCAAGTGTGATAAAATAGTTATTTACGATACAAGTGCAGAAAATAGGAAATTCGCAACGAGTGATGATAAATTAAAGCACGACCGAAAGGAGTATTTTAATCAACACGAGTTGCGAATTACCTATTCGCACGTGTATCGTACAACGTTTTACAGTACATGTGGCTCTTTAAAGTTTCGACATATGCACGGAAAGTGCTCATTCCCGCACGCGTGCGGGAAAGTAACACCATATGTATTGTAAAAATATTGCAAAACTTGAGAACCCCTAATTTAGGATGTTGTTTACGCAACAAAATACCTGACTGTATCCAAGGTACGTGACCGGACCACTTTTTAGCGATATACAAACGTATGTCTGCTCTTTGACAATATGTTCTACGAAGTATTTTTCTCCAGCAACTCATCTGCAAGTCAATCAAGCCAGTCAAGTTCAATCAGGATATTAAAATTAAAATCACATCTTTAATCCAATCCTATTTTATAGTAGTACTTCTTGAGGGTACTTTCGATTAACATTTAGGTAAAAATATCGTTATTTATGGAATGGGGAGTGAATTATCAGAATGGAAATTGTACAACTAATCCATTTAAAAACAAAATTGTAATTGCTTATCGTAAAAAAAGAGAAACAAACGTACTTAGAAAGTACAGTGCTCTAGAGCAGAAACTTATCATTTTCTGCACACCTTTTTAGAACAATAACGACTCACTTTCAGAGCATGTGAAATGAAAATTTTAAAACAGAAGATTTCTTTCGCCTAATCTTCCGTCGCAAGTTTCACGCAGCGTGCCATCTTTTGTTCCTTTCTAGTCTCCCGGCTTTACACCCGCTCTTAACGTTAAACCTACTCGATAATTTATTGACATAAAGATGCGTATTTTTTAAGATTGTGCAAATGCAAATGTCTTTTTTACTTGTATTGTAACAGTGCATTATATTATAAAGAATAATCCATATGAAAATTTGATAAATTTTATAGATATCTATATATTACTTATTATCAGTGTTGTCCTAATGTCATACATAACCACATGCATATATATATTGTAAAATCAAGCTACTTCACGTGAACACACACCAAACTACATTGCAACACTTAACAGATTACATTATGTGATAATATTAAGGTAATACATATACTGAGTAAGTAGACCTCAAACATATTGCTCGGTCATAGTAAAACTATTCGTAAACTGATATGGATTAACGTACAAGCGCGCAATCCAGTTACGTATTTTGTAATATAATTACATATATATGAGTATCATTTATTTTATAGTTATATTACATAAATATAATCAGGCAATAGTAACGTTAAGTAAAGGCCCTCACGGTCAAGACAACAGACGGCGGCAGCTGTTGCGCGGTGGAGTCTCTTCGCAACCCTTAATCGATGCGCGTCGACATCTACATTATAATACTATCAATACCGTATGTAAGAAAATAAAATCTCAATCTCGATCACGGAACGGATTCGTTGACAAAGAAATGCCCAGACGTTAGAGCCTAATCGATAAGGACATGCCAGTGTTTCGATTGTGTGGGAAACGCGTTTCAGTGCAGCGGGTGCAGCTAACCGGTGGATATTTAGATTCGGGCGTTGCAGCGCGGTATTGATCGTCGACGGTGGCGGTACGCGTGGCGCGCGGTCCGGCGCGCCCGGCACAGTGGGCGCTGCGCGCCTCCCGCGCCGCGCACGCGTACTATCAACACAGATAAATGACAGCACGTAGATCTTGTTGCAACGAGATAAGGTCTAATAGTGGTAGTTTGTTGATGTTAGTGAGGCGCCGGCTGTCACACAACGCGCCCGCAGATATAGCGTTACGTAAGACCCCGTTCACACGGCAATACCGCACGTTCTTACCGAACGACAAAACTGATTTGGTGAATTGTGTATACCGATGGTATATTGCCGTATAAATACTACACAAACCGACTCAAATAAATAATTTTGATGAGTTAACACTACCAAAAATTCCAAACATTTCTCTACTTACTTTAATAAACAAACGGAATGAGGATCATTACATGACGGTGCGTAATAAGGCAGTTGCCTGATTAAACCTTTGCGAGATATATATCTCAATATCCGTAAGATAAAAAAGTTGTTTTGGCATACGTTGACCTTAATTTACTCAACATGCCTTATATAGCAATCGATTACTATTGTACCCTATATTTGGATTCGCATAAAGAGGTAGATGGACATACTTTCATTAATGCCAAGGACGCGGAAATTTGTCTTACCCAATGCAAATACAAGTGCATGAAAACAATCAAAATGATATTGAATTCGCAAAAGGTCGTCTGCAGATATTGAATCAGATAGTAATTTACAGTAAATTGAATTTAAATTAATTATCTTTCATACGCTTCACACCTTAGGTACTCCAAATAGTTCACAGTAAATTTTATAAAGCAATACATGGATTGGCAAAGTATATTTAAAAGGAAATGCATAATATACATATTTTCAGTAAATAAACATATTATAAAAAGGGACTGCAGATGCCGTGAAACCGAAATAAAAACAGTAGTGTACAGTCGAGTTCATAAATATGTATACATTTTTCACCTTATCGCAAAGGAACGTATACATATAGGTGAAGAAACGTATACATATTTATGAACTTGACTATACATTAATTTATAAGTGCTACCCCTGTCTATATAAATATTACCAGATAAGTAGGGAGGTGTAGGTACTCACCAACGTGTACCCGTTTAATTTGATTACTAACGTGTGTCTTTACTTTTATTTCTTTCATTCCATTTAGACACTAAGTTGAGAATAATTGGTATGACCAAGAACTTTCTTCTAAGTTTGGTACCCCAGTCAGCGACAGGGCCCGCTTTCACAAAGCTCCACTTATAAGGTTAATTGCGCAATGTTCTATTTGGGTTTCACAACAACGTGCCCGCCCTGTGAAACCTTTCGTCTGGATCAAGTTTCACAACGTAGGGGCGTTTCGTGTCGCCCCCAAACGAAGGAAGAATGGAAATAATAGAGTGATATTGCGACATTTTCAAAGTTTGACAATGAAATCGAGGTATAGGAGTAGCTTTTGAATAAAGTATATTTCTGTCCCACTGTCAAATAATTTGACATTTACAAAACACAAATTGCACAATGCAATTAACATCTGAAAAAGGCAACTACAAATGAGAACTTATCTTTAATTAAGTGTTATCAACTCGTCAAATCGGAAAGTCTATATCGATGAAAATTTCATCACATCCTTTCTTCGCTTGCTCGATATTCAATTCGAGCTCACGCGGTTTAGTTGCTAGTTTACAGCCTTATAAAAAACTAACTTCTCCCCGCGACTTCGTCTGCTGGTGAATTATGATGATGATGATCAGGTATTGGTTAAAACTTTTCCCGGGCCTGAAACTATCCCCATACCAAATTTAATCTCAACCGGTTAATCGGTTTAAGCGTTAAGAGGTAACAGACAGACAAGAGTTACTTTCGTATTTATACTATTTATTGACCGAAGCGTTAGCGAAGATGTCTGTTCGCTCGGGCAGTCAGCTTTCGTATGTCCGGATGTTCTCCTCTACAGGTCGCAATTCTCAATCGATTCTCAGGAAATTTTGTGAACAGATTCCATGATTAAATAGAATTTTTTGTCGACACAGATTTTGGATATTTTTTTCAAAATGGGAAAATTGACATAAAGTACTTAAGCGCCAATAGCGTCTATAGCTCTTAAGACCATTGTGAGCTCACAGTGATAACAACTCAAAGGACTGTTTTTCACTTGTACAGTTTCTAAGCTACAGCTTACAGGGTCTAGTATTAGTAATGATAACTTACCTGTAATTTACTTTTAGGTCTATCAGCTTGCATCACTCGTTCTATTGAGCAATCGAGATCCCAATGAACAATCACCCGACAGCCTATTATATTGTTGACAGACTAATTAATAATAATTGTTTGTACTTACGGAAATAATTAAGCGTCTCCCTGATCTGATCGGGAGTTAGTGCTAGGTCGTTGTCACTGACTGGCAACGCCGGCGATGGGATGAACCAGTCCTGGTTCTCGTAGCCTGCAAAACAACATTCATGGGTTAATATCTCCATTTATCTGCATCTTGTTTCAGTGGTCTATACTGTTATACTTAGGCGGAGTTATATAAAGATGGTATCATTCACGACGACGCGGGCCTTGACTTGTATTGTTATGTTATTAAAGGTTAAATTTGACAAATCTGTGCGTCATCGTGGATGACACTAACTATAATATAAGATCATTTTCAACTGGCGAAGCAAGGAGAATATTCAATTGAGATTTCATACGCTCAACGATATCACAAATGACAATGTCGAAGTGTATAAAAAAATAGGAATATCATAGAGAATCTATAGACTAGTTTTTAGTTTCCTTTTGTATATATACCTAAAACACAATAGGTAAACGAAAGACCAATAATATTTTTACAAGCATCAATTTAAAATATAAACCGCACTTTATACCCAAAAACCGTGGCCTTTAAAAACCAAGTACACGGCGATGGTGCTACAATCGCAATATACGTCCAGTGCTCGTTGGAAGTAATTCGATAATATCAATTTGCGCGCAGCCCTGGAGCGGGATGACGTCACAGGAGCTCTGAATCATGCCTGCAAGTTATCACTCAGCTCACATCGTTATTACAACCGCGGGCATTGCGCGGCAATCATATTTGCTCTCATAGTAAAATATAGGAACGCAAATCGCCCTTTGCTTGGAATGCGCAGAATTCATTTATCGCACAATTTCTAACTTCTATTTTACGGTTTTTGCATTGTACTTTTACGGAAAAACTATTTACAATACACTGAACACACACACATTAAAATCGTTTGAGTATTTTGAGCCTGAAAAGTAATAGCGTAACGATACCAACAGAAATTTAATTTTCACATCATAAAAGTTAATAGACAGGATTTATTTATTTAATCCAAGTTTATATGCCAAACGTATTGTACCTTACGCGACAAAAATAGGATAACTATACTCAATAACTTTACTTATACTTTAAGCAGGTGTAAATATAACACTTATATTAGTTATACAATCTTATAACACAAAAACCATTATCTAGTTAAGGCGCTGGCAGTTGTAGCGATCAATAACCACATTAGTAACGGAAAATTAAAAATAATTGGCTTAAACATTACACGCAACGTGCCTAACCTGATATAAGGCATTACATAACGTTATACATATATGCAAATAACACAGTTTAGACTGGTTGAAACTTAATTACCATATGTATTTACAGTTTGGCTTTAAAAAAAATTGCAATAGCTAGTGGAAAATTTAAGACCCCTTCATGTTTAAGTGTGTCACCACAAAATGGCATTATAATCTGCTATTATTGAAACGCCAGAAGGAAATGACTTATTATTTTGAGAAGTGTTATTCTTACGAAATCCAGGCTGTTTTGCAGTATTTGCATGTCCTAATATGGTGGAGCGTTTATATATATATATGATGAGAAAAAGTGTAAAAAGACCAACAACCGCTCTTTAATATTTTTTTTGCCTTGTCCACACTACACAAAGGTTGTTTGGACGAGATCGCTTTTTAGCGATATCTAACATACTTTATCTTATATGATTAATTTGTATGTAAACAATAAAGAAAATGTGTACTGTATTGTATCACTCGTTATGCTGACCAAGGGTCATAGCAAAGATGACAATCTATGATAGAAAATGCTAATGGAAACTTAAAGAATGTATAAAACGTGACTTGTCGTAACATCTGTCATCTTGATACATTTTGTGTTGTGTACCATTCGGTCTATGATTTCCCCGAACTATTAATTTTCACTGAACATACATGAGGGTTAGATCGGTAGTTCTTAAAGTCCTCTATCATTGCCTTTGTTTGACCCATACTAAACACGACGCCCAGTATGGCAGCCAATGAGGGTTACATAAATAAATAAATACATGGAAAAAGGCATTTCCTGTTACTAATGTTTAGAACACTGGAATTTAATTCTGGTTGTAAACTGAGCAAAAAAGCTGGCAGCATAATTCTGGCTTATGGTCCCAAATCATTAAGTATTGCTGATATGAAGAGGCAGGTAAAGATGCGACATCTAAATGCAGCAAGTTGACAGATGGTATGCAGGGGCCGGTCCCGCGCCGGCGGGCGATGACTCGAGCAGTGAGACACTAGTATTTATAGCCGAGCGCCGGCGCCGGAAGCCGCGCCCGCAGGACTTAGTGGTACGGAACACTCCTGGCCAATACACTAAAAATTGTCTAGACTACTTGAGAATGACCGTATAACTTGATCTAGAGTTTCATAACAAGCATTCGTGATCTAACAGCGGACTCATGTTGATCCGCCGATGACCAACCGCTCGGTGTGCGTGGTGATTCACCAAGATTGTACTCGTCTAAAATATAGCTTGACCTGGTAACAAGCGTGATCCGATAGAGTATAACTATGCTGGGTCTCCGGTGGTAACTATGCGTAATCAGAATTCACATTCAACTTTATTGCCTGAGGCTATCAGTATCAATGTATACAATATACAGCTCTGGACTGGTGGATAGCTGCAAAGAAGTTTACTAAGACTTGCTATTATCTAAAGATTGTCACTACTAATGTGAGGTCAAATTATACAATGGTCGAAGTCTCAAACAGGTGAAATTGGTGAAAACCGGTTAATATCTTGATCTACATACTCAGATGCAGTCGCAAATATCGCTATGTCGAATTATACATCAGTTCATTACATTAACAAAGAACTGATTTCGTAATGCATAGGTATTCAGATAATTTATTTCCCGTTATATCATCGGGATGCCCTAACGGTGGTAAATCTATTTCAAATGCATAATTTACAGTTACATTCCAGTTAAGATACAGTTCATGTGTAAGTTAAGTTAAGGGCAAGTGCGTAAAGAGTACATTGGACAATGTTTTATCGTCGTTGTAATCTCCTATTCCAGCCTTTTCTTTTTGTATTATATTTGCTTATGCACTATCTGGTTCTATAGTAAACTTTAATTCACAAAGCCGATTTCAATAATTTCTAATCAGCATAATAATCGAAATAAATGTCGATACGAAGAAATAGTGACCAAGGCCTCCGATGCCCAGGGCCGGAATTGAACCAGCGTCCTCTACTATCGCGGCTGGTGCCCCTTATATAATTTGCATAGTAATGTTTCTACTTGAAATAAAAAAATTTTTTTCTTTCTTAGAATTTGTTCTTTGTTGTTCTTTCTTAAAAGTCAGCATCGAATAGTGATAGCCAAAGTGACCAAATATATCGGAACACATTGCCTGACTGATCTGATCTTACTAGAGTCAAAGAATGCAACAAGCTGAAAACAAGGAAAAACCTGTTTCCCATTAAATGTGTATAATGTCGGAGCCCATTTTAGTAAATTTAAACTGTTCCGTGAACCAGATGTCAATCACGACAGACCGCCAGGAAGTCGTTTTTCATCAGTGAGTTTTGCAAGGCTTCCGGGCAAGCGTTGTAGAAAGGAAAACTTTAGTTAAATAGAGTTGCAACGTGACATCAACAAGCCTTGGTTGAAGGTTTACAGTAGGTAAACAGGATAATGTGTATTTCCAAAATAGTTTCAGTCAAAACATATATTTGCCTGTTGTGAACTGCTTTCGACAAGTGAATACAAAACAGACTAACATCAGCAATCAAAATTTAAATTGGGAAGTATGAGGATAATGAAGAAGTTATAAAATAATGTTTAATCACTGACATATTACAACGAGGGGGGTGGGGTTAGGGTCGGCAACGCGCATGTAACTCCTCTAAAGTTGCAGGTGTACATAGGCTACGGAGACTGCTTACCATCAGGCAGGCCGTATGCTTGTTTGCCACCGACGTAGTATAAAAAAAAAATATATATATATTTATGAGCCTGTACATTTGTTTGTTGTGTGTAGTACATTTGTACTACGTACTAGACAGGCTGTCGAGAACAAATTGTGTTCGCCATTTTCGGCGTTTGACGTCTGTCACAAAGCTAAAGAATAAGCATAGATGGCCAGAGGCGAAACTGTTATGACAACTGTTCATTTTCTGCCTACATACGCACTTTAAAGAATCTAGATAAAATGTATTTGTTTCCTTACAAATGTATTCAAATTGTTTTACATTATGTGACACTGACAACATTAAAATTTATAAAAATAGTCATAAAACTCTTTCAATTTGACTTTCGTACTATCAAATCGCGCTTATAGCATAACAGAATTTTTTGAATATAATAAAAACGCCACAAAAAATTACGAGATAAAGAGTAATATATCATTATTGTGTACATATTCTGCAAACAATAAGGTAGGTACTCATTAGTACCTACGTGTTATATCTGCGAAATGTAATCTATGCCCCAAAGAAAATGGCGTATACCACCGCGAGTGTATAAAGTGACGTTTCAAAATAATCTAAATGAGCTTAAAACAAGAGTTTTTTCGCAGTGGATTACCTATTATATTGCTTTTATTATGTTTCTTGATATAATTAGAATGCATTTTCATAACACACAAAGGCATTTTTAATTTTTTTTTTTTGACGTACTAAACGCAATGAAGTGCCGGCATTTTGTTAGAGATGCCGACTCTAGTACTATACCTCAATGTGTTTAATGGTAAGACGCTTACCATAAACGTTTCAGCTAGAACGCGTTCAATAAAGTGTCAGATAGTTCATTAAAAGTTTGCTTTCACTTTACTAACTGGTGAAACCATATGTGCACATAACTTATTTGTGTACCCATCAAGAAAGTCGGTATTAAAACCCAAGATATATTGAGGAATTCAGTTACAAGTTACATAAAGAACAAAGTAAGATTATGTCTCTAGTTTGATCAATGGGTGACATTTAGTGAAACCGAGGCACAAGGCCTTGCCAATCTACTTAGATATTGTTAGGAAAGACTTGCCTAGACATCCTATTGCGTGCAGCCTATTGAACATGCAAACTTTTGTGTTAGAAAATGATTTCTTTCGTTTAATTTTAACTGAACAATAGGTATTGGGAATAACTTTTCTAGAGAAAACGGATGTTAGAAAACATAATACACCCCAAATGGATGTAACTGTAAACATTTATGAACCGCAAAATGTATGATGATGATGATGAAAAAGTTAAAAAGCGTAAGACTTTCTTCGCCACTACAAAGCGAAAATATACGACCACGACCTAATTCCAGGCGCTTACAAGAAGTCGTTGAAACTAAACTAGGACACAGATAAATTAATGTTCTATTTGCACGAGAAACCCTATTATATTTCCGACGAAATAGGCCGTGGGAAAAGACGGATAAGCGTAGATATCAAAGGTTTCAGGCAAAAGAGGTTTACTTTATAGTCGTTGAATAGCGACTGTAGACCTTTAGCCTGAAAATTACAAATGTACAGTGTACAGCATATTCTTGATAAATCTATATGTCAATAATGTGTGCGTCTTTCTAGACGGGTTCACTATGCTAAACGATGTTTTATGATCGTTTAGCATCATCACTTATATTTCGTAAGTAGGTAATAATTGCCGTTATGATATTGCAGCAGACAAACGTGATTCACCAATATCACATTTGTCTACCTCAATATCATACAGGCAATGCCAGGAAGAAAATGTTATCAAATAATCGTCTAAATACAAACCTATATAAGAGCTAAGATGGAGGTACAATCATTTAACTGAATACAACTGATCTATTCGTTTTAGCAGAGTCTAGAAAATAAAGACGAGTGACAAGTGACAACCCTCATATCATACAACACCGCCAGAATTGTCAATGTTGTAGATGACATGACATTTTTAAATTTTAGCTATTTGCGTATGAAAACCTCAAAACTTAAAATTGGACTTAACTCACCGCAGTTATAGGCACAAAAATAGATTTAAAGCGTAAGTAAAGCATTTTAAACCCGTAGAAAAATTTATAAAATGTAAAACCTAGATGGCGCCATTAAGTAAGAATAAACCTAAAATCCTTTAACTGTACTTTTGTGAATATGGCATCGGTTAGGAAACTCAGATTTTAAGTTTAGAAGTCGTAAATAGTAATAGGTGACAGATTTTATACGTATAAATCTATAATGGAAAGACAGTAAAAGGCACGCAAGGAACGCAGCGTTGTATGGAGGTTGTGCATCTCAGAATGCTCAGTTTTAGACTTCATGCTGCCATCACATGAAAAACATGCCTTTCTAGGAACTAGATTCCTGCCGTCGACTCTCAGGCGCAGCATACCACACATACCGCATTAGCGGGTCTGTGGTGTCGGCTATATTATGAAAATATAGTTGGAGGACTTTACCATAATGGTATAATCTACAATAACAGTCTTAAGTTCCTTTAAAGAAAGCATTCTCCACCTTCTTTGAATTTGAGAAAATTTAACAATTTAGCAGGAATAATGGAGAGGAAAAACAATTTTTGTACAATTCGTTAATGGATTTGGAAAAAAAATCTTGAGAGGTGTTTGTATCATCCTTCTAGTAACATTGAACGAAAGACTTCGTGTGTAGACATAAAATAATCGATAAAAGTGTTAGTTTTGCTTTAAGAATGTCTACAGAGTGATAATATAATATAACACGTTCCAAAACTACCACCACCGGCCCACCGCCCGCGCGTCCACAACCCAAAGCCTTTATTTGCTTACGCGCACACTAGTCGCGAGGTGAACAAAGTGATTGAAACTTTAAGGTTATCATTAACAATTTGGTTATTGTATGAGTGTGACGTAATTCTCTGCTCCAGAGTATCCGTAACAAAGAAAATATAGCTTACCTCCAAATTGAGTGAGACTATCGGCTCGAAGACGATACTTCGGTATATGCTCTTGAAGAAGACTGACGATTTCTACCTCGGGCACCTCCTCGCTATTGCACACTTCTGTAGACAATGAGAAAATTTTGTTTAGCAGAGGCATTTTCTTGCGAGATACTCCTATTGATTGAATGCTTTACAGGGCATAGAAACCCTACTACAAAACGACAGTTTACGGTACACAAAGAATTTTGGTTCTAAACTTTTGAAATCATACTATATTTCTTTTAAATAGTTATTAACTTGAACATCAGACAGTAATAAATAACATAAATTAAATCAGTAAAATATAACTTCAAAAAATCAGGAAACAATTTTGTGTACATAATTATATACCATTGTAACATTTAAATATCTATAAAACTTACGTAATTAAGCTTAAAATTACTATCCATAAAAACATATTGTTTTAAAATTACCCATAAAATGTAAAGAACCGAAACGTGAATTGGAAAGGCATAACAACAGCTGCGCTTTTAAACCCGCGTCGAAGATCGAGATAAAGTATCAATGGAAATGCAAGTCCGAAAGCGCCATCGTGACTAGAAAAGTAAAGTAAAAAACACCTAGAAATGCAGTTGTATGAGGCGACGGCTTTTTGCGTTTAGTGTGGATCAGCCTCGTATTAGTATTTCTTTAGCATTCTAATAAGGAGAAGCAATGTAAGTGTCATCTCGTAGTTCGTTATAACTATCAGTAGTCGAAGTCCTCATTTAAAATAATAGAGTTTCCAAATACCCACAATTCCTAACTATAACTAGTTGAATGAAAATGAAATAAAAACCACGAAACGCTCTTTTTAATGGTAAATACTACGCCGTAAGCCGAACCACTGTTAGTCTTATAAGCTTTTAAAATTCATCTTTTCTCTTAGCAATAAATATTTGTCTATATAAATTTGTAGTCTACACGACTCGTAAAGGTGCACTGAAATGAGTGGTCGCTCTTCCGAACTAATACATAAGAAAAACGATGCGCCCATGTTTTGGATGCTTCATCTCAATAGTCTCAGATAAACGATCGCTTCAGCTCGGAATGCAATGAGAATACGCCTGGAGCTTGCGAGCAACCAGACAGAATCAATAGTTCCCCCGGTCAGCCACCCGCCGTCTGCGGGGGAATGCACCCTGCAGAGCTCACAATGCATTCCAATACCTACAATCTAGTTTTCCAATAGAATCTCAATAAACCCGTCCTATAATCAATTGTAGGTACTTGGTAACTCTTGTGGCGCGGTGCGTTGCGAAATACATGTGCAAACTTGTGCATAACCCGGCGCGAAGGTTGTGCACAGTTTGCACAGACGTTTTTCGTATACAAGTTATTGATATAACTTACACATTAATCAGACCCGGAAAACGGTGTCATATATGTATTAACAAACAGTATTCAGTAATTAACAGATAGTTTTTGTATAAATATACGTATTTTCCTTTTGATCGAGTGCGCCCATTAACCGTTTCTAATATATTATGAAATTTTTTTGATGTTTTCAAACAAAAAGTACCACATTCGTCGGTTGTCGATAAGGTTGATTTCAAATTGAAGCAGATAAATGCAAATAGCGCCTGACAATGACAACCGACAATAAGTACCCTCTTGGTTGAAAATGGCACATTTTACAAGTGCAATTCATTAAATTCAGCCCGCTAAAAAACAGACAGCCGGATAGCGAATACTTAATAAGGTGATTATAATATGTTTCATATAAAGTAAAAAATCAACCGTCTATTCAGAACAGCAAAATGGTTACCGCAACCATGTGAAAAGTATACAAAAATATTCACGCAATAAAAATTCAGTATGATCCCTACCATTATTATAAATGCGAATATATCTCTGTCTGTCTGTTATCTCTTCAGGCTTAAACTTTTGTAAATTTACTATCACAGGACATATGGTGCTAATTTCTGACACGCGTGCGGGAATGAGCACTTTCCGTGCATATGTCGAAACTTTAAAGAGCCATATGTACTGTAAAACGTTGTACGATACACGTGCAAATAGGTAATTCGCAACTCGTGTCGATTTAAAACACTCCCTTCGGTCGTCTTTTAATTTATCACCCACTCGTTACGAATTTCCTATTTTCTGCACTTGTATCGTAAATAACTATTATATACCGCTATGTACTTCTAATAAGCTTTTTCAACAGTCCAAACCATAGATGATAGACCCATTAGATGTGCTATACGCGTGCGCCCGTGAGGGACAGAACATATATATGCAATGCGATGCGACAAAATTAAAAACACGTTTTAACATTTCTGACAACATACCAAAAACAACCTAATGGTCCAAACAGTCTACCGATGCAGGATGCGATAGTCAATTAAGTGATGCTAATAGTTTAATATTTACATGAGTATTGTTTTACATCAGGCCTGATAATACTATTCATGAACGAATAATAGACATGTTGTATTAATTAGCTCATTATGTATTGTTTGATTGATGAAATAAAAACAAATTATATTCCCTTTGTATCTCTGCATCTGCTTACTACTTATCTCAAATAGAATCTAGCCCTCACTTATAGGAATAAGTATCAATTCATTTATAACTTGTTTTCAATAGTTAAACAATAGAGTCACTGTGTTAAAATATATATATATATATATATATATATATATATATATTTTAACGTTTTAACATTTCTGACAACATACCAAAAACAACCTAATGGTCCAAACAGTCTACCGATGCAGGATGCGATAGTCAATTAAGTGATGCTAATAGTTTAATATTTACATGAGTATTGTTTTACATCAGGCCTGATAATACTATTCATGAACGAATAATAGACATGTTGTATTAATTAGCTCATTATGTATTGTTTGATTGATGAAATAAAAACAAATTATATTCCCTTTGTATCTCTGCATCTGCTTACTACTTATCTCAAATAGAATCTAGCCCTCACTTATAGGAATAAGTATCAATTCATTTATAACTTGTTTTCAATAGTTAAACAATAGAGTCACTGTGTTAAAATATATATATATATATATATATATATATATATATATATATATATATATATATATATATACACAGACCTAACTAGTAGGTAGGAAGGTCTGTATTTAAGTACTGATAAATAAGTTTTGGTCAAAAAGTAATTTTTGATATAAGATAGTTATTGGACAGTCTATTGCTTATGAAAACAATTTGGCCAAACCCAACCTTAATGACCTTACGGCGCATTATTACAGTATTTCTATCGACACCTTCGATTCCCATGATCATACAAGCTGTTTAGAAGGTACAATTACGACATGTGCAAAAGTCACATTTAGACATACACTAGCATATATGCAACTAGATCAATAAAAGCTTTTACCTGTACAAAGTATTCTAATTTGCATCTTTTCAATGATAGGTATGGAATGGAACTATGGAGTATATGTTATAACAAATTTCGTGACGGCACAATTGGCTTTATCAACTTTGCTTAACGCGCCCTAGTTCCCAAGATTTAGTGGTCAACGTGATTTAAATTTAAGTCTTAAATTAATAGCAATCGATGCTGAGGTCTGCTGCACGTTTCACACGTAAATGTAAAATGGTGGTCGTTACTAGTTACGCTACGGGTTACGGCTGGAGATAGCCGGTTCGACGTACAATGAGTTTCGTTGTAATGGAGACGTTAACGTGAATGTTGCTAGCGATGTCGTCACGCGCAAGTTACATTAAAAATTCACTAGGTATTTGTAATTAGAAATGCTGAATAAGAGTAATGGAAAGTTACTCATGTCATGTGCTTTCTACTTTTCGGGTGTGCTGGTTTTCAAGGCAAATTGCTTGGCGCATATTTATAGAAAATATAATCCATATTATAGGGTTTCGTAGTAACCAAGAAACCCTTATAGTTTCGCTATGTCCGTCTGTCCGTCCGTCCGCGGCTTTGCTCAGTAATCGTTAGTGCTAGAAAGCTGAAATTTGTCATGAATACATTAATCATGCATGGCGACAGAACGGTAAAATAAAAACTACAAAAAAAAATTGCGTACCTCCCGTACAATTTTTTATTGTACTTTTTTTGCTTTGGCCCAATAGTGTAGCGTATCGCTGGATAGGTCTTTCAAATGGATCTCCAAGCACCATTTTCTGAAAAAGTTATTATTTTCGGAAATAATCGCTCCGATAGAAAACTAATATGTATCCCACCCACCTCTAACTTTTGAACCATGGGTCCAAAAATATGAAAAAAATCGTGAAACAAAAGCTTACTAAATACTTTCAATGAAAACTATAGCCAACATGATCGGTCCAGCCTTTTATAAGCTATTGCAACACATCTCTTCTTAGTAAAAAAACGTACAAAGTGCTGCGAAGGCTACTCCTTTAGTCCCTTATGCTTGTAATATATGTACATGGTACTTAATAATAGCCCCCGTTTGGCCTGTTTTGACATAATGGTAACTAAGAAACCCTACACTGAGCATGGCCCGACATGCTCTTGCCCAATTTTTGTAGGACTTTCGTTGTCAATTTGTAGAATGCACATAATTAAGCAACAATTTTTTAAAAGGCAGTCTCTAATATTGAGATCTTTGCAGCGAAAGGGGAGAACACAATTTTATAAAAATTTTATTAAGATATAATAAAGAACAAAAATTACGTTGCCCACGCAAGAGCTTAACATTTGACATACATAATTTAAGAATATCAACTACCGCTCTAATAGCTACTATGATTGGTCAATAACAATTGTATTATATGCCAATTCCCACTAGAGTTATACGCGTTTTCGGACGATACCAAACCTTATATATGTATACTCAATAATCAGCAGCAGAAGCTAAAGAAAGAAGTACAGACCTACGATCACAAGGATCTACCGCAGTCGATGCCAAAGGAAGCTAACTTATCTATATACGAGTACATAATACGTTTTAGGTCCATTGCATGGCTAATATGAATGCTCTTCTGTACCTACTATATTTTGGTCCTTAAATACGTAGAAACTGTGTATCCAAAGTCCCAGAGAACTAGAGTATAATAATTAAGTACTGCAACACAGGTGCGTAGTTGTGAATAGCAACTCTGGTCTCAACCATTTGCGTCTCGGCCATCTCCTGCATACAAACAGGGAGAAAGCGATCACGACAATGTAGATTAATGCCTTTAATGACCATAAAATAGGTCCGCTAATGTTTTGCCGAGCGCTCAGTTCCTGGTACTGTGTATTTACATAATATTGATCGGTGCTCAAATAGCATTAGCACCGGATTGGGTGATACTTTGTAAGAAATCTTTCAGCAACATGTCCTGATTTATAACATTTAAATGTAAATTTGTGTAGATGCCGTTCAAAATTCAATTTATTACTTCTTGTAGCTGTTTAGAAAGCACTATACTCGTACTGAAACTGAAAACACAATCGGCATAATTTTAAATAACTTTCCCGATTTTAAATTTAATCTACAACACCGCTACACGCTTAACGCTTGTAAAAAATTAATTAATTTAAATTAAGTATGCCAATTGTCAGTATTATTATCCTACTTCATTTTTCGATTAAAGTCAAGGACAATAAAAATAAAGCTTTCGAGAGTAGGTACTTTAAATATTTGGGTTTATAAATCTATAAAAAATATTCGTGTCAATAAATGACAATTCTACTATACGAGTAAAACGGATACCCGAACTGTCTATTATTATTTCTAACCGGGCAAAGGCGCGCACAGAAGCTAGTACAGATATAGGATTAATACCTACGCTAATCACCAGATAGATCACTGTCTTCTTTGAAAAAGTCTAATGGAAAATTTGTTGCATTTGTGTATTGCGTGTGTGTAACGCCCATAAAGCCCGTCACAGACGGAGCAATAATATACCAAAAGATATCTTCAAGGCATCTAACCTAACGATATATTTTACGTACCATTTGACAGAGTCCACACACAAAGCTATAATATATATTTTGGTATCTTACGATATCTTATAGTAAGGCATCTTAAGATACCTTGCGTATATATTTTGGTATATTTCGTCTCTCTAACAATTTAGTTGCTAGACAGACAGCGATATATATTTTGGTATCGTGGCGCGTGTGGTGCTAAGCTGTACTTTAAGATATCTGTCGATATCTTACTATATATTTATATATATTACCGCTGCGGCGGTGACGGGTTTTAAGCGATCTTCACACGGTACATGTCTTATCTTAATATTGTCGCCAAACTCAATGTCGGTAGAGGACAATAAACTTCATAAACGGTAAGTCTTACAGCATAGGATTTTGTAATAATACATATAGTCAGGATCAGTAGTAGCGGACAGATCAACGTGCCAACATTAATAGGTATACACCGCTATATTATCTGTATGTAACATCTGTTTGTAACACTACCTGCTTTTCGACAAATAAATGCATTGAATTGAATTGAATATAGCTATAATTTGCGTTTAAATATTTACCACAATCCGATTGTTTCACGTATAAATACATACCTCTTATTGTAAAGCTATTACAGAATGGTTGATACTTTTGACTCGTAGTTTGTGCTATTAGTGCCACTGAATTATTCAACATATTTAGGATATAAACATCTAAGTATAGAAGATCACATTACAACAGAATGAATAACAAAAATTATTAAGTATGTAGAGATCACGCTTTTCTCATTCACGGACTTGAATATCGATGTCCATTGCAAGAGATTTCTGATATTGATTGCGACATGAATGTCATGATATTATTATAGTACGGCACTAAATGGGGAATCAGCTGATGACACATGCTATTTACTTATCACATTTCCATTGAAGCAATTATGCTACTTTAAACCCGTTACGTATGAGGAAACTATACGTCCTGTCTATCTTTCGATGTGTAATGTGTATGTAAAAAAACTAATAAGAAGCCGGTAGACATTATACATCGACGGATATGTAGATTTATAGACACCAAGTCTTGATTGAATAGGTCAATAAGGTTGCATAGCGTTGCAATCAAAAGACTAACTTTTTAAATGTGAAAGATTTTTAAGATGTTTTTCACACGAAAACGCGCTTTGCGCGATAAAGATTGTGGCAATACTATTAAGCTTGAAATAGCCCACCCTTTATTGTCAACGCAGTAGAAAGGCATTAATTAATTATACTCTAAAGTGGCCTTGGCTTCACTCAACTCGATGTGAAACCCATCCTATAAAACTGCTCAGCAGAAATGAATGTGAATAATATTAGCACATACATAACAATTTTAATTTGACTAACTAACTCTCAATAAAAGCGTAAGTTTCAAGTATATGTAGTACGAATATACGCCTAATTATGAAAGGTTAAGGGTTGATATTATATTGTATTATAAGTTGCATCTTTAATAAACTTACCGTCGCTCCATGCAAGCAGCAAGTCCTGTTTCTTTTCATGCAGATCGTCCCGCCGCCTAGGCCGAGGGCGTAACCTAGCCTTCCCGTTCATGCTTGCACAGTGGGTTCAAGTTTTCTCCGCGGCGGCCAGACACATCACAACAAACAAACAACGCCACTTCGACGGGCACGACGGACGTGCAATGTTAGACGTACCCTTAATAATCAAGTGTAATGAGCTGTAGATAGCAGATAAAGTTTCGCGTCATCGAATTTGATAACGTTAGCTAAAGGTGATCAATACGCATGACAACAAAGTTGAACATGACATATTTTGTCGAGAGACAAGGTTGCTATTTAGTTTTCCTGAAGATATAGGAGCATGCAAATACAACTTAAAGTTCTACCTGTTTTGACGAGGTTAAAAACTAAACGTTTAAAACACATGGGACTGCAGACGCTATGTTCCAATGATAAATAAGTACACGAAATGACAGAAGGTAGCGTGTTTAGAACACTTGTAACATCAGGGTTCAAATGTAAAAAAAACTAAAGCGCCAGTTGTTTTTAGCACAGTTAAGATAACGGAAGTTTTTAAATGGCTGTCGACGGAAAGAACCACAGACACCATATCAAGCAACCCACCTAAAAAAACTCTACGAACTTAGTACGCTGTAGAAATTGTCGGCTGTAGTTTCGCGTCCGTCTATTAAATTTCCCTCTAGTTTAGCAGCTATCAGGACTACAAATATCTAAACTTAATTTCATACAAAATCTACTTCCGGGCGTTCCGGGCTTCGTTGCCGGTTCTTCACTTTTATAGCATCATGATTTACAATTTTAAAAAACAACAATTGTTTTTTTTTTTTAAGGAAACAAGAAATAAACTATATACATTACGGGGTGACTGCTATAGTTATTGGCCCCTCTTTAGCAATTGGCCACTCTTACGAGTAACAAATCAGAAAGAAACAAGGTATAGGTAATAGAAGTGTTATTGATAAGAATGGCCAATTGCTATGGAGTGGGTAATAACTATAGCAGTATGTATGTTTCACTGTTTTGGCTAAAACAACAAGCGAAATACTACCCTCTATTTTTTGTAGGTATTAACGACAAAAAATGTTCAATCACTAGTGTTGTTTTTCAATTATTTTTAATGCAACACAAGGAAAGCATGAACTGATATGTTAACCCTTTGTCGCCTGAACAATTGCAAACGCAAAGTGCAAAGGGCCGAACTCGATTTTGTCATTCAAATGCATATATCGCAAAATAATAGTGATTGGGTTTGTTTGAATTCCTGTTTGCATTAAACATTTCACAGAATTATTAAGAATCTAATTGAACATTGAATAGAGTTCTTTACCATCATACTTGCTTTAGATTAAATGTATCATAATTACCATTATTAAAACAAACGTTTCACCTAAAGAACAATGATTAATCTACAGAAAGGTGCAGTGGAGCCAATCAAAAATAAAATAACATCCGTCATCCGTCCCATGTATTGAATTGTTTTTGCAACGTTTGTTTTTACTTTTAATGGCCAATAATATAATATACGTAATCTTAACCAGATAATAGAAAGTAAAATCTTATTATCTATTGTAGATAGTAATCATGTTTCGTACAGAAGTCGATAGGTATATTCAATATTGATTATAAAACTCTGAGTGAAAGTCGAAGGCTCGGTATTGTAGAATAGTTTGTCAAAAGCTCTTTAAATAGAAACAGTGCGAGGCCACACGCACAGGTCTCTATTTCTTCCCGCTTACCAAGCACTCGCCTCAAGCTTAACAATACATGTTTAATCTCCGACTGTTATGGATCATTAGATCATATTTATACTGGTTAGATTGATGTATAATACTTGGTAAGCATTGGGAATAGGGCCAGTTTGCTGTGGAGGCGGCACATGTACGGTCGACGCACTCGTTCGAACTACCAATAAAAATAAGGATGTCGTCAATATGTTGGCAACCACCATTGCGGGGTCACCTCCGTCCCGGGTCGCCTCATGACGTAACGGTCTCCGGCCTTGATGACGCATTGTAAAAGGGCCTGGCGAATATGATAGACCATAATTCGCTCAACTATGTAATTGTCACGGGCGTCGCAGAAACACACTAGAGCATGTTAACAATGAAAACTTTATCGTATGAAAACTACGGTGGACGGATAAGGCTTCAGACACATTACCTATTAGAATAAGACAGTACTATGCATATTTTTTCCTGACACATATCTGCGTCTCTGTCTGATTATTTGTGTAATCACTAAAATCAGTATGGACGCATTCGCAATGTTAGACTGATATATTCATGTTATTCTGATATATATCTGTCTGTATTCATCTGTAAGCACTATAAGATGGTGTAATACCTACTGAATAAATAAAGAGTTCTCATACGTCATAATACCAACATGCGGATAAGTCCTTCGAGCAGGAAAATGTAAAGATGTACGTTTTTTTTTACATTTTAGTTCATAATACCATTGATAATACGTACATATACTTTTAGTTATACGTCGATATGCTTTACAAGAATAGCAAGTCACCTATGTGGGCTATGTGCACCGAAACGTAGCCGAAGCAACGATTATGTAACATGTTCAGCTGATGTACAACAAAGAATTATTAATAGATAGGGTTTGCCTTGACATTCAATTTCACTGTTGTTCTTATTTACGTTATCAAATACTCTCAATTATTATCTTTAGCAGTGCCCTATAACGATGTCAAGTTCTTGCGTTGCTGACAAGTATTGAAATGGGGCCATTGCTTTTACATAAAAGTAGGGTACATACTCAGAAGTACGAAATATCAGACAATAAAAAATAGTACCGACTTTTGTTACGCATGGTACCTTAACTGCATTGCAACATTTATGAAGAGTTAACACATAACACTGATGTCGCAATTGGTGCAACTCAATGAGTTTAATTCGAACATTCCTCAAACAATGAATAAGTAGCTGTTTAAAGTTAGTTCTCATGTTCTAGTGGGGGTACAAATGCATTAAAGGGTCATGCCGATTCTAAAACTTCTGTGCAGTACCTTTCATTTCTCAGTCTTCGCACAACTCCTTGCCGAGATAGGACTACTCCAAGCCCAGCACATTAGATCAGAACTTAGGAAAAACAGAAGAAAACTGACATAATACCTAATTGCACCCAATACGTATTGTATACGCACTTAATACGCTCCCTATCAGGATTTTCTAAAATTTAATTTTGAACACAGAGTCAGTCAGTCAGTGTCAACAAACATACGTCAACAACGTTCGAAAAAAGAAAAAGAGGGTAAGTAGCGCAAATTGGTTCGCGCGTTTCAGAGTCGCGTTCGACGGACGCGCGGCGCTAGACTGGGGTGCGCGCGCGCCGCCCGCCCAGAATAACCGACTACTGGCACGTAGCCAGTCACATGGCAAGTTAGATCGTGACAAACTAGCTCCCCATTCATAAGATTACCCACCCTTTCTTCGGGTGACTAGCAGCAACTGGCTATACGCGGAAATTTGTCATAATACCCGAGCTCCCTTAGGACAAGGTTTTAACGCCGACGTTTGTCCGCGTGTCCGTAGTTGCCACGAATAATGTTAATCGTTAATATCATAATTTCTTCCAGGCGTATTAATACACTCATAGATGATTATGGCAAGGCTGGCTCATAACCTTCTCTATCTAGTTTTTTAGTCGAAATATAAATTATAAGGTGCGCGTAAGGCCAGCTTGTTGGATTCTTATTAATTACAAATAAATGGGCGTTTATTTTTAGACCCTTACATAACGACATCGGGGTGTAATTGAATGCATTATGCGATTGATTTACTTCTTCCGAGAAATTTATTCACTGAGATACTAGATGAAACCTTAAGTGCACAAGCGTAATCTACCTACCAAACGAGACGTATAAAGAACTTAAAAAATGCTAGCTAGTATCTACTCTGTTCTTAAAAACAGTATCGATAGATACGAACTCGATTTGGTTAGGGCTGACGCACTGATCTGCAGAATAGGCTATAAATAGTAATTCGTCATTCCCACATCGACTAACTTACCTCACACTTCAACAAACATCGACGCATCACGTATTACTTTAACCTAACCGCACAGTACGAATAAGAAAAACGTAAATACATAATTATGTATATAGTGTCATTCTGGACAGTGGGTGGACAACAATATATGCTGTACCATACTTATTTTCAGCTCTTCAGTATACTTTGATCCCTTTTGTTGCAACTTTTTTTATTATTAGACTAGTAGTAGGACCATTGCTTATCTTACAATGCTTTTTGCAAATGCAATCATAGTTTTATTTCTACGCAATCTGGCATGTATCTTGTGGAAAGTCTGGTTCTGACTTCTTATCTGGACTACAAATGATAAAAATGTAGTTATTATAGATTACATAATAATCAGAATAACAGTATTAGATTAAATAAAAGTGTTTCCATATAACTATAACAATAGAACATACTGTGTTTGTTTAATATTTAGGTAGCCCCTACCTAAACCTCACTGCGTAACAGCACCTCAGACGAATTTGAAATTCTAAAGACTTGGCATCGATAAGCGCTTTTTCTGAAATGGAAACTGGATTATCCAACGTATCATAAAAGTCTACCATAAGAAGGGGCTCAATAAACATACGCGCATTTATATGTACCTACTGTACCACCGGTACAGAAGACTCACTGTTCAATCAAACTTAAATTAATTACACAATATGGCTTTACGCCCCTCTTAACAGTCCGAACAAGAGTGCATTTTCGAGCTTAGGAAGCCTCAAGAAGCGCCGAGAAGAACACCGAACTCTGTTCGGTTCTTCGGTTACGTGTAGGGTAAGCTTGGTTTAAGTTATTAGTACAGTTTTGTATCTTGTATTGAAGCTTGTTGTGACTTGTATTAAAGCTTGTTGTGACTTGTATTGAAGCCATATGATAAATAAATAAGCTGGGTACATTAATATTGGGCTTAAGATAAGTAATTTTAATAAAACTTACCAGTAAGTGTGGCGACGTGACGTGTTTCGCGCGGTGCTAGCGAGGGCGCGCGAGTCGCATCCTGGAGGGCCGCCAGCTTGACGACCTCTCCTGCAAAACATGTTCTAGAGTCTGACCAAGCTAAATTGGCAACGATTTTGATAGCCCAGCCTGTGCAAGTGTTAAGTAAATGTCACAATTTCATAGAAGTTTGAGGTTTAAAATAACACCGGCACTGTCTAGGCTGTCAAAATTGCTGCCAACTTATCTTGGTTTGACTCTACTGTGATCACCAAAATTATGAGAGTCGAAGAAAAAAAAAGTTATGCTTTTGCTTAAGTATCAAATCAATGTTCTTCTCATAAATTATAGTAATGTGCAATATATAGCAATAATTAGAAGTAAGACCATGAATACTAGAAGCTAAGGTAGCCTTCCCCTTCTACAAAGTACAGTGCAAAAGAAACATATTTAGAATGTTGCATGACATGCAGTTCTAGCCCGACTATAATCTTAATCAATTTTATTCAGTCTTATCTTAAGATCTTGAAGCAAATTTTATGCTAATTGGCATAAAAGCATAAAAAAAGAGTGCATGAGAAATATTAATTTCCATATTTAATGAGTAACATCATTTCTGCAGAATGTCTACCAAGTACAATCAGCAATGGAAGTAACTAAGCGGTGAAAGTGTTGCAAAACCAACACACTCTTAAGTTCTGTGCAGTTCACTCTGAACACCTCCAACCTCACCCGAATAGCAACTTCTGTGCTGCTGACTGTATTTACAAATGGCAGATGAGATGGATGATTGCTAGCCATTGAGGTTAACATTTTTTTTAAGATCCAAATCAAATGAAATATATCAATTTGTCTTTTCAGATACATGTTCCACAAGCAACGTGAGGTAACTCAAGTGAGAAAACAATATGATAGTGCCTAGATAAGATTTTTTACATCAAAGAAATATGTTTAATGTACTTCTTCATAATTTTTCTCTGTGCTCTATTTTCAATACTATCCCAATTAACTTTAACTAATAATTAAAATAAGAAAACCTGCTCTTAAGTCAGCCACCCCTATGAATCTGTGCAAGTTAATTCTTGAGCCAAGCTATGCCTCCTCTGCTCTCATTTGATTAACATGATGTTAATGAACAAGCCATCCTAATTACCCATATTGTAATTCAAACAATGCCATGATAATATAGACAATATATTTATTTATAAACAAATCATAATGTATATACTTGTTTATGTGCATACATTACATAATTATATTCATCTACTTAAAAAAAAAAAAGAAATACATAGAAGTCACAGAATCTACGCCAGATAGAAGTGGGTGGTAAATTGAGGACAGGTTGCCAATATATCAAGAAGCATTTACTTACAAATCCAGTGTAAAGGATATTTTTTCGCAGCCTTTTCCTTGAATGTTAAAATCTGAAATAAAATGAGAACTTGTACAGCTATTGCTTTTGCTCTGTTTTTAAAGAAATCTGAGAAGTAAGTACCAAAAATATTTATCATCTTTTGCCTTGGCATCTGTGTGTAATTATAATTATATTGGTATAAAACATTACTTTAAGTCAAAACTAAGCTACTAAAATGGGTGGGGATTATGATAAGTTTTTGCAAAAATATCATTTATGGTACAAGCTTTTATCGCTGACTGTACTTTTCTTTCCACAGGTAACTAATACTTATCAAGACAATTCTAAAAAAAATTAGGTTGCATTGTTTTATCACAAAGTTCCTATGGCCACATCCTATCTCCATCATCAGTTCAGCTCGATGGTATGATAATATTGCATTGTCACCCAACTTATATATGTATGCAAATTTTCAACTTCATCGGAAACCAGGATGTGGGTCAAATTTAACTTGCAATATTTGACTTGTACAAACATAAAAACGTAAAAACCATGATGCCCCAAGAAATCTGCTGCTTCACTCAATACAAAAAGTAGGAAGAATTGTTGAGATAACCAAACAAATAATAACAGGCTTAAGTCTAGAGGCCTCAGTGTCTTCTGATGCATAGCAATAATTCTTTATTATTGACAAGTTGATGTAATCAATATACATCCTTGAAACTTAAATTTTACATTTTATTTGACTGGCTTAATATTGTCATATGACAACCAAAACTCACTATTAACTAAAAAATAATTAAAAAAAAAAACCTTATTTTGGTACTAATATGGTATAATACTATAGCTATGAATATGGTGGTAATTAGTGAGATTTAGTTGTCACCAGATAATTGTGAATAGAATTTTCTAAAATCCACTCTTGAAGAACAACTGCTATCAATTTACTATAAGAGTATTCAATGATTTAATGACTTATTCAAAGACTATTTCCTCTGACAATAAAAGGAATGTCAAATGACATGCATCCTTTCATGATGATAGTTAATGTACCTATTATCTGTTACTTTAGATGATTCAAGAAGATATATAATAATTATCAATAATTAACAGTAGTTCATGGCACATTTTGAGCGTGCAGAATGGTCTTGTGATCCAACAAAAGATTGCCAAGGTTAGCTCACAAATCTGAATATGATTGTGGTATATTAACATAAAAATAAGTTTTCCTCATTTTCAAGTTTCACTATGACTATTTTTACCAGAAGAGGAAATTTGGCATATGTTCATTATAGTTTAGATAAGAGGAAATTTGGCATATGTTCAGTATAGTTTAGATAACTAACTTTACTATAGCAAAAATATTCAATAAATGTAACCTTAGTTATTTATTTCATACTTGTTTGGTTTATGGAAGACGTGAAAAATAGAGGATTTGAGTGAATGTTTAACTTTAGAGTAGTGTAACTTTATTGCAAAGATGCCTTCATAAAACCAAGTTTCGACCTATGCATGAAATTTGTATGCTGATAGATCTGATGATAATTTGGGTTCATGGAAATCTTACGACAATTAGTCAAGCTCTAAAAATAACTATTTTATATGAATAAGCAATACGAAAACATTTAGAAATGTGATTAATAATTATAATATTACTTTGACCTCTGAACTGTCAATTATCAACAAACCATAGAAAGGCGTGTATATCACATGTTTAGAAGTAACAAGTTTTTTTTCCGAAATCTATCAACAAAATAAAATATTGAACTTACAATCATTATTTACACTATCGATGAAGTTATGACCTTGCTGGAGCCCAAAGACGGGCCATCTCATTCAACTATCTTCACTGAACAATGCAGGACACAGGTTGAAAATCCCACTAACTATATTATTAGTTATCACTGAACTGATTACGATAAACATAATACGATAATAACACAGCACCAAACAGTATCGATTTACGAAATTTGTGTATTGTTACTTTGCGCTTTTTACGTTACTCGAGTATACAATTCGTTCGATTCGATTCGCTCACAAATTGACCGTAGCGCATGAATGACATAATTCAAGTTCCTTTACTTGACAGCTGCTATTGTCCAAACTGAACACTAGGGTTCAATATTTTTTTGTTCCACTAAAACCGAACCGTTAATTTATTTCGGACCCAAGTACATTCAGAAATTAAGAATGAAAAATTGTTCGAGACATGTTCGAGACCCAACGATTGTTTTTTTTTCTAATTGTGTAATTTTGTAATTTTTTGTGTAATATGTAAATAAAGTAAAATGTAATAAATTCCAAAGAGCATTTAATTACCAAATCAAACACATATAAGATATTAAGTTAATTTGTTTCTGCCATGGTTCTGTCTCCTTTGCTTTCAGCTTTAAAATAAAGAGTTAAGGTAATTCCAACGACATAAATGTATGAACCAAGCATGGTAAGTAAACTAACTGCAATTATTATCACCACCAGCAAAAACCCTGAAAAAGGAGAAAATGTGGGTTATTTTCTATGCTAACGTGTCGCGAAGATATATATAATAGTTCTTCTTACCTTCTATTAACAAAATAATGCTTGTAAGACATATTACGACAGCAAAAATGACTGCTAGTATTAACATTACTGTTAGGAAGATTACACTAGCAGTCATTGTTATTAACGTAGTTAGGAGAGGCTTTTCTAAAGAAGCATAGGTAATATTGTAAACCCATCTTTGTAATATGTCGATCGCAGCATTGGAGCGAACTGAAAATCGATATAAAAAAATATATTTTATAAAAATATAAAAGAAATATTACGGTTAAAAAGAAAAATATTAGATCGTGAACACCACATTCTATTACTTTGCAAGCATTCATTTGTACTTTATAAGGTAAGACAAGTCTGCATTTATATTAATGAGCTGAAAATAGAGAAACTGCTAGATTTTTTTGTCCAAAAGTGAAAAATGTCGAGTCCTTACAGTGTTTTAAATTAATGGCTCTTTTAAAACTCATCTCCATTACGGAAGTATAATTATCACTTAATTTAACGATAGAGTAAATAAAGTGGTACTTATATTTATTTCGCATCTCGATTGTAAATAAGTCGCGTAGGTACTAACTACTAAACCTACCCTCCAATCATTGGTAAAATAAGTTAAATGTCGATAACGTGTGTTCTCAATTTTTTTTTATTCATATTATAAATTGAATATACAGTTATTTCAAGTTCAATAAATGCACAATAGGTCGTTGATTATAATTGCATAAAATTGATGTTGTCTATATTATCATTATAATATAAATTTGTTTCTGTTTTATTACATGTCTCAAACATACTCAGCCTGAATCCTCATAAAAAAAACTAAAATGTTGCCAGTCTTTTATTACATTTTTCTTTTCTCTTTATTTTAAGGCCCGTTTAAACGGTAACAATATTTCGCCAATCTGATTAAATTGTCTCATCAAATCGGGCCGTGCGGACGCAATAGCCATTTTTGTCCGCATATTGCGACCGCTGATTATGGCCGATATTACCGATAAAATTATAAATGGTAGGATTCTACAGATGTACTAACGAACGACGTGCGCCCCGTGAGGGATAGAACATACACAATGCGACATAATTAAAAACACGTTTTAACATTCCTGTCAACCTACGTAATTTGATCGGGTTATTTGTTGCCCATCATCAACCATGATACAATTTACGGTGAGGAATTTAAAAAATCGGGACTGTGACAAGGACAAACAATAATAGCGCTTTCTCTGCTACTCTTTTTCATCAAACCCATACGTGTGGCGTATCTATGTATTGTGGCTTTATTTGACGTTCATGAGCGCATTGTAATATGCCTACTTGAATAATAAACTATTTTTTTCTTTATCGATGTACATTACCATGCAAACTTCCACCGAAAATTGGTTTGCACGAGATCTAGTAAGTAGTTTTTTTTAATACGTTATAAATGTAATGAGTAATTTTATTATAACATAAGTATTCTGATTCATTATCCATTAGCGTTTCTATGATGTTTATATTTAGTGAAGATATCAAAGCTTTAATTAATCGCTATTCTGTTCCGCTACAACATGACTATAATCGACAAGTCATCATACCTAAAACGCACACACACAGCTTGCCCACCACTTAAAAGGCTACGGCTTAACTATCAAATTTTGTACTGAGAACAGACAAGGGGCCGTTGGTGTTTTCTTAAATTTTCCTATTTTTTTTACTTTTAAGCTAGTAACATTAAATTTATTATGTCAATGCAACATTGTCAGTGTGATCAGTGTCAACTGTCATTTGTCAAGTTGATCCGATCCGTTGGCGCCATACACAATTACACACATTTCCTTTCCCCTATTATCCGTTTCGCTGTATTTCCTAGATGAATCATTATTAAAATTTATAAAAACTTCTATAAAATAAATTCGAAATTAGTGGATCTGGTGATAAAGTCATTCCTGATAGTTTCGTCTCTGTTGATTGTTTACGATGGTATAAGTAATTCTTATATTATTTTGTCTTGTATTATATCTGAGTTATATCTTCTCATGACTTGAATTATATCTGTAATTGTTGTCTTATTTTTCCTTAGGTTGGACAAAATGATGAAAATATGTTATCAGACATGTTGCCCGTCTACTACACAAGGCTCTTTCCTCAAAATGTGTTCTGTCGGTGGTTGTCTTGCGGTAGTAGTCCGCAGCCCCTATCTCACAGAGAATTGTCCTTTACACTAGCTGATGACGTCTATTTGCGATATTTGTCTATATGTAACCAGAAAGAATTTCAGACACTGCTCCAAAAGAAGTGCCCTTATAAATTGGATATTGGTGCTGTATACAACACAAAGTGAGTAGCCAGAACTACTTTTAAGTTTTTAGGTAAACCTGCTAGGCCCAATTGTAAAGAGGGCTGCCAGGGATTTACATAGGTGCCTTATATTAGGAAGGCAGAAAATCATGCAGAATGGAGTCTTGGTGCACAAAATATCAATCTCATGTGGTTGTGACCCTCAGTCATGAGGAAACAAGAAAGAAAAAAAGACTTAGGTCAGCCACATCCTAGTTTGGACATCTTCGGAACATTATAATTTTGTATCATGTTGGGTGTGAAGCCATAGCAGAGGGTACTGGGTTAAAGTAAACTTACTGATACAGATCCAAGGTTCTATACTAAAGTTTTTCATGTAACCCAGGGAAAAGTTACTCAAATATCTGAAATATGTTCAAGTTTTGTCTAACCTCAGCAAGTTTTGTCTAACCTTAGTCACTCCAATATGACTTAAAGCAACTCTACAATAAATTTTCGAGGTACCTGTCATGCTGTTTTGCGTTAACTGGGAAGCAATGATGTCTCTCATTTGTTTTATTATTGATTTAATTTCAGACCTTCCATTGGCCGTCATGATGCAGTGGTTCTAGCCAGAGAGCTGGTATTTGATATTGACTTGACAGACTATGATGAAGTGCGCACATGCTGTCAAGAAGCTAATGTCTGCAACAAGTGCTGGAAGTTCATGATTATTGCTTGTGAAATCTTGGATAAAGCCTTGAGAGGTTTGTGTTCTAATATAGTTCACCCTGAGCTAAAGCTAAAGTAATAAGAATTAGAACCAGGGCTCTGAATGGTATTGAAATACCTGTTAATATTGTCCCAAAGTATTTTATTATTTCGTTCATTAAAAACTGGTTAATTGAATTATGTTCTCTTTTCTAACGGAATTTTATGGTTCACTTTATGGTTGCGGAATAATATAATACCCGTTACTCTTGGTTTTGGAGACACTCCATTAAGCTCGTTGTCATATGTGAAATAGAAATCAATAAATTACTCATTCTATCTTATGTTGTTAATCACAAATAAAGAAATAGCAAGAAGAATTGGACAGACATGGAAGAAATATTGGTCTATGAAGGATATATTCAAGAAGAAAATGAAATGATGAAACTCAAAAAACTAGCCTTTGATTCATGCATTCTACCCTGTCTTACATATGGCAGTCAAACATGGTCACTCACAGGAGATCTCATCAAACAAATTCAAGTATGTCAACGGTCAATAGAGAGAAGTATCCTTAACATAAAGTTATGCAACAGAGTTAGAAACATGGAGATAAAAAGAAGAACTAAATTTAGAGACGCGGCAGTACATATTTTGAAGCAAAAATACAATTGGATAGGGCACATAGCCTGGATGAAAAATAACAGATGGACAAAAATAGCTACGAATTTGAATCCAAAAGTTGGCAAAAGAAAAAAGGGCAAACCAAAAACAAGATGGGAAAAAGACCTCATAGAAACAATAGGAAAAAACCTGAAAGGAATGGCAATAGATAGACAAAAATGGAAGAAAATGTTGGACAAATACCTAAATATAATGGAAAAAGGCGATTCGGAAGAGGCCTAGGTCAAAAGACCTTACGAACATGTTCATAGGAATTGTTAATATAATAAGGAATTGTTAAATAGACTGCCAACAGTTCGTATAATAAATGCAATAATAATTATAATCTTATGTTGTTAATTTCCATTTGACCGGTTAATTTCGTTCTACGATAATGAAAGACGAATGAATTGGTATAAAGTGGTAACTCAATAGAACAGTTCTTTAACCATTAACTGCAAACGAAAACGAGATCCAGAATGAATGACACCAGTTTCAAACACAAAACGGTTTCCAAGCGCTGATTAGAACCGAATAATAAATGTAACTTTATAATTTATAAAAAGATTTGGATTTATACTGCACACCTAGACATTAGTTTACTTTAGTTTTTACATGCGTACAATTTATTTTATCCACAGCACTCAAGACAAAAGCTTTAATGGAATATCACTAATAAAAGTGTTAACCTTTAGTGTCCACTCATCCTAATTCTAGTACTACCATTAATGTAATTACTTATTAAACGGAAAAGTTACTTTTTTTTTATTTAGTTCGATTTTAAAACAAAACAAATTCTATTATTTTTATAATACTTAGCATTGATTTTGACTGCCAATTTTTCTTTATAGTGAGTGACGAGTGACTAGAAGTTAAATTAGCCTTTATAAATTCCAGATGACTTTGGCTTCCAAAGTATACTATGGGTGTTTTCTGGCAGAAGAGGTATCCATTGCTGGGTATCTGACTATGAAGCTAGGATCCTGGACAGTCCCGGCAGAGCTGCGGTGGCAGATTACCTGTGCCTGATCATAGGAGGTGACAATCAGTTCAAAAAGGTCAATCTTGGAAGTGATAACTTACATTCAAGCATCAGGTAAATATTTATAGTATAAATATTCCTATTATTTATCCTCTTTAGTCCCATAGACTATATTAGTTCAGCAAAAAGCTACTCTAGTGAATCCTGGGATTAGGGGTTAAAGAGCAATAGATGCCATTTCTAGTGCCTATATAGCATCTTTTAATGTTTATTTGGACATAAACGCGAGGGCTGGGAGGTCAAATCAAAATATTTTTTCATTCAAATTAGAACTCTACTTATTGTCACAATGGTGGCAACTGTATTGGTTTATGAGTTTTGTATACCGTACCGTTCGAGGGGTAAACAAAACCCGATAACTCGAGCAAAAGGAACTGAACAACAACAGTATTATTTAAATATTTTTATAGAAAATAGGCAATTTTGTTAACTGTTTGAAAAAGCTCATTGATTGTCGGCTTGCTAATCAATATAATGAAAATGTTTTTTTAAGCAAATGGTAATTCTAGTTCCAAAAACAATTTCCATACAGTAGAAATTCAATTGACAGGGTGTCTTTTGCGTTACAATATCCAATTTGAATAAGTGTACTGTTAGCGTGTTCCGACATAAAGCATAATCCCTTGCATTTATAGATTGTATTTATATATCTATTATGTCACACTCGTGCTAAGTCGTCCACTAAGAGTACTCTAGGAGTACTAGGACCAATCCCTATAATATTTATGGGACCAGTTGCTTATGTAGAATTTCTTATCTTTCCAGGAGAGCTATGACTGTAATTGACAGATATTTTGAAGATGTTGTCAATGACCAAGAGTTCTTCGGAACTCCAGAAAGACTACAGAACTTTTTGAAAATGATACCAGATGAAACATTTAGAACACAAGTTCAAACTCATTTGGAGAAAAGCAAAGCCCCATCTTTGGACAAATGGAATACTTTTGCTAAACTGTATGAAAGTTATTGCAGAGAAGTAAGCATTTAATCAAATATTTGCTACTGTGAAACCACCCAATTATACACCAAAATCTAGCAACTGTGGTTCAAAACTTAACGGTTGTTAATTAAATACGCAGTTCTGAGGCAAAATATATTTTTTCGAAATGGTGGTAATCTTACCCATTCCCTTGGCTACTGGCAAATTAATTACAGCAGTTGTAACACAAAACTGGTTTATATTATCTTTACAGAAATTTACCCTTAAAAAAAGTGGAGGATAATATTTCTTAAATGTTTCGTATTTTCAGAATGGAAGTGCAGGCCGAAAACTGAAGTATCTACTGGAAGAGATCAAAATACAGTACTGCTACCCCAGATTAGACGTAAATGTCACCAAGGGGTTCAACCACTTGTTAAAGTCCCCCTTCAGTATACATCCTAAAACTGGAAAAGTATCCGTGGTCTTTAATCCTAGTACTGTAAGAAGTTTCAAATTGGATGAAGTTCCTACTATTAATACTTTACTTGATGACAGCTCTGCAAATCATGCACAACAATCGGCTAATATGCGAACGGCTGTCAAAACGTTCCAAGAAGTTGTTTTTTCGTTGGAAAAGGCTGAAGCGATTAGGAGAAGAAATGAGCCAAGTAAGTATAGCCTCGTGAGGCCCACGATACAAAATATTTCCTATTTTTAATTTGAACTTTGTTGTAAATTTAATTGGGATGAATTTCGTTTGTTTGTGAAAGCAAAGGGTAAATTCACGAAAGATGATCGGAATAGAACTGAACTGAACAACTATTAGGTACCAATGATTTCGAAGAAGGAATTGGGAATGTTATCATAAATGTGCATACAATCACATGATATGAATCTCTTCAATTCAGCTTTGGTGAATCAATCTGTAAATTATATCATTTAATACTAAATAAAAATTAAGTAGGTATTTATAAAAATAATTTATTTACTTACAGATACAATGGAATTCTAAGCAGGCAATTGGTATGGCCAAGCAAGACATCATTATAAAAATAACCCATGTTTAAAGCATCATTAAAAGTCTTATGTGAAGTCTAGTGCTAACTGCGAGTTGTGTGTTGTGTATGGTAACTGAACGTCTTCAGTATTTCTTCCATACATATGTTTGCTAATAAAGCATGTAATCGTGATATATCTGTATGTTTTGAGATTTCCTCCATTAACTCTTCCAAAGCCTAGGACGCCTAAAGGTGTCATTTGTCGAGCCCACAGCGCCAACAACTACTATACGTTTTAGGCGTAATCTGATAAAGCAATCTTTACGCTCTCAAGTACCCTTACTTGATAAATCAATGATGTTCTAGTGTGAGTGACATTGGACATGATGAAAGGCCGTGAAAGAGTAATCCATCTTTTAAATCGAGCAGCTCAGTGCTACTGTTAGGAAGTCTTCAAATCCAATAGTGACTGTTCCGTTTTGTTGAGTGTCGCGCACGCGGAAGGCCTCCGTGAATCGCTGTATTTGGACACAGAGTACGATGAATTCGTCCACTGACACTTTCCCTCCTGTCGGGTCCGAACGTTTTATCAGAAAGTTGATGAAGTCCGGGGTGAAGCGGAATCCCATTTGATTTAAAGCTGAAATCAACAAAATTAACAATCACAATATAAATCGTGCCATTCACGACGACGCGTGCCTGGACTCGTATTGTCATGTTATTTAAGGTTAGATTTGACAAATCTGAGCGTCATCTTGGGTGACACAAACTTTAGTTCTGTTTGACATTGACATATACATATATATCTAATAAGTAGTGTCAAAACTTGCTTTTGAAAGTCGACATTCTCGCACCGGCGAGTGATATCATTGCCTAAATGCATTGCCAACCTATTTAAGGACCATTTCTTTATAAAGTCTCCCTTATATCCGTCGCTGGGGGAGCTCGATGTTGAGACCTATGATGAAAACCTAGGCCCGGGTTTTTCAGCCAAAGATATTGATAAAGTCATCAAATCAATGTCCAGGGGCAGATCCCCGGGACATGATGGGCTCAGCATTGAGCACCTCCAGAACGCTGGTCCTCACATATCCAGGGTGTTGGCAATGTTCTTTACCTTGTGTATGAGGCATTCCTATTTGCCCCTAGATATGATGCGGACAATCGTCGTACCCGTGGTAAAGAATAGAACTGGGGACTTAGCCGACCGTAATAACCACTGGCCGATATCATTAGCAACAATTATGGCCAAAATATTTGAGTGTGCTTAATTCACAGCTAAATGAATGTATTAATCTGCATGACAACCAATTTGGTTTCCGATCACGTCTGTCTACAGAATCTGCAATACTGTGTCTGAAGCACACTATCAAGTATTACACTAGGAGTAAGACCCCAGTTATTGCCTGTTTCCTGGATCAATTAGGGCTTTTGACCTGGTTTCCTACAATATACTATGGAAAAACTGCAGAAATCCGGTATACCACCGGAAACGGTACGTATATTCAGGTACTGGTATGGAAATCAGGTCAACAGCGTTTGATGGGCTAATGTGCTGTCTGATGAATACAGATTGGAGTGTGGGGTGAGACAGGGAGGTTTGAGTTCACCAACGCTCTTCAATTTGTATATTAACGAACTGATTGAGACGCTCAGCAGCATCCATGTCGGGTGTCATATAGACGGGAGTGTGCGTTAACAACATAAGTTACGCGGACGACATGGTGCTTCTGAGCGCCTCGGTCTGTGGTATACGAAGGCTGCTCAATGTGTGCGAGGTCTATGCTGCCAGTCACGGTCTGAAATATAATGTTAAAAAAGCCAGTATGTCGTCTTTGAGTGCGACCGCAACGAATATTCGGAGTTCCCCGAAATTGAGCTAAACGACAGTACTATGGACCGGGTAACCCAATTTAAATATCTAGGCCATGTGGTTGCGGCCGACCTCAGGGACGACATGGACATCGAACGGGAGCGGAGGGCCTTATCGGTGCGTGCGAATATGATAGCTCGAAGGTTTGCGGGGTGCTTCAGGGGGGTACGGGTTACCTTTTTTTAGAGCTTTCTGTACTTCCCTGTATACCTTCAACCTTTGGGTTCAGTATTCGCAGCGGGCCTATGGGGCTCTCCGCGTCCAATATAATAACGCGTTCCTGGTGATTGTGGGACTGCCTCGCTTCTGTAGCGCATCAGGAATGTTTGCGGAGGCGCGCGTTGATTGTTTTCAGACGACCTTGCGCAAGCGCGCCGCATCCCTGGTGCGCCGGGTGCGGGACAGTCCCAGACCAGATAAGCTTGATTGTCCGCTAATGCTACACTGTGCGGGACTACATACGGGTTACATTCTACATTTACATTCATAGCTGGTAGTTACTAACCCTTTTGAAACTGTTTTTTACTAACAAAACGTATGTGTCACAGGTCACAGTTACATGAAATAAATGTTTTTTTCAAATTCAAATTGCTTTTCCACTGCTAATTTGCTATATAGGTAAGGCGAAAGGCGCCTTGTCAGCGCCATCTAGTGAAGCTATTGTTCTGATTTTCCAAAGTAAATTAATCTCTGAACTGCCTCGACAATTGTGGTCTACTACAAGTCTACAACTCGCATCAGTAAACTTTATTGAAATAAATGAATACTTTAGGTATGCATTGTCATGTCGGGTGGAGTAAGTTAAAAGGTTAAGTAAGTAAGTTAAGTGGTTTTCGATTTCAAACGTACCTTTAGAGAGCTCCTCTTCGTCAATATGGCCGGACTGGTCGGTGTCGTAGGTCTTGAACACTGCCAACCATTGGTTAACGTAAGTGTACAGTTTGTCGAATTCTTCTACGTTGATGTGGCCGGAACGATCCTTATCGAACATCCCTGAAAATTACAAATGGCAAATTAAATGCCTACTCTACTGCATCGCCTACAGAAAGCTTTATTGGATCTAGAAAACATCATCAAGAAACATTTTTTGATAAAGTGAATATATTCGGAGATAATCGCCCCGAAAGAAGAAAAATGTGTCCCCCCCCCCCCCCCTAACTTTTGAACCATAGGTCCAAAAAATATGAAATAAATCGTGGAAGTAGAGCTTAAGAAAAACATTAAATGAAAACTATACCGGACATGATCAGTTTAGCTGTTTTTGAGTTACCGCAAAAAGTTTTTCCTTCATAATAAAGACTTACTTTAAAGGAAGGAGGTGAAAGGTACCGTTTCATCCCTTGGTTAAAATTTTTCTATACTTTAAGCTCCAGTTTAGCTTATTATGACGGAAGAGTAACTACGGTACGGAACCCTACACTGAGCGTGGCCCGACATGCTCTTGGCCGGTTTTTAATACATAGTTTGATAATTATTTTACAACAAATCATTCCCGCATCAACAGTCCCGATGTATGATTATTAAGCCTAAACTGCTTATTTCGAGGTTGACCCCACAGTAAAAGTTCAGTATAATCCCAAAACCTCCCTGGCAACAGGAATGCACATATTTTTTGGCCACCTTGTATAGCGAATATATCAGGCTTTCTTTCCTCATTCATACTTTTTAGGTCAGTATTTAATTTTAGTGTAATTAATTAATCTATAGTATGTGGTCAATTTATGCACTATGCTCAAGGGAAGCAAGCTATCGTCATTGTTTCCATTATACTATTAAAAATATACACGTCACCTGTATCTAATAATTTGAATTATAGCTCTTCCAATTCACGATGGCGCGTGGCGTGACTCTTATTGGTATGATGACAAGGTCTAATTTTGATAAATCCACTCTCCATCGTGAATTGTACTACGAGTACGTTGTTTGTAGTGTCAGGAAAGTTAAGATTAATAAAATTATAAAAGGTTACACGACTTACATACGTATATGTCAATGTCAATAAATAGGTGTATTGGAAACAGATCATCTGAAAACTCAAGTGCACTAAAATGCTGAGTGCATATATTGACCATATGTTTTTCTTAATGATATCGTTTTTTTCTTGCCGATGTGTTCCCCAGTGCATTACAAACGTGGTACCTAGTGTATTTAACTTTCACGTAGCATATCTGTATAACTGGGACCTTATAAAGGGTTAATGAGCTCAAAATCCTAATTGCCATTCGTTAAATTACCAGATCTTATGATTTACTTTTCTCTGTCATAACAATGGGTTTACCAGGCAAAATACGATCATTCAATTACAAAGCTGGCCTCAAGCGGTTTGGGGTCAATACAAATATATTACAAATAGAGGTAGATACTAACCAATCATCAAGCTGCAAGCCGTATGCGAGAATGTCTGCCCCTGAGCGTTTACCAACGCGGCCTTGAGCTCGTCGGCAGTGATGAATCCGGATTGGTCCTTGTCGACCGCTCGGAACCATTGCTGGACCTGCGGCGAGATCCCGCCGCCGGGGCCCATGGACGGGTACGGTCCGTGACCCACTTCTAGTTGCCCGGGTGGCTGGTTGGGGTATCCTTGCTGGCCGGGCGGTTGGTTGGGGTAACCCTGCTGACCGTAGTTGGGCTGAAATTATAATAGTTCCTGTTAGATAAGATATTTGTGATTTTCATTCGTCATTGCAATCGCAAAATGTTTACCTAGTAGTAGTAGTAGTAGGGAGTTAAAGTAATTAGATTTTGATTTGTTGTTCACGCGTTAATTAGCTTGTTGGATAGACTAATAATACTTAAACGATTATTTTGAATAATAAATATTACATATAATTAATATTTATTACATGTAATAAGAATTCTTGCAATGAAATCAGATTGTAGTTTCCTCGCATAGGTGTGGTTAAATAGTTATTTATTACACAAGGGGGCAAAGTTGTTGTTTAACTTCTTGTGATTATATTGAGATCCGAGGCAGCGAAAGATTTCAAAATTGATCCACGAGCGTAGCGAGTGGTTCAAATAGTGGAATAATAAATAATAATAATAATAAATATTATAGGACATTATTACACAAATTGACTAAGTCCCACAGTAAGCTCAATAAGGCTTGTGTTGAGGGTACTTAGACAACGATATATATAATATATAAATATTTATAAATACTTAAATAAATAGAAAACACCCATGACTCAGGAACAAATATCCATGCTCATCACACAAATAAATGCCCTTACCAGGATTTGAACCCGGGACCATCGGCTTCATAGGCAGGGCCACTACCCACTAGGCCAGACCGGTCGTCGTCGAATTTTAAGCGTGCGAGGGCCTCGAAGCACGAGAGATTGAACAAATTTTGCCGCCGAGTGCCTTCTCAGGAAATAAATGAGTACGTTCAAAAATTAGGGATTGCATTTACACACAATTTTAAGCACTATTTACACGTAAATCCTCGAAGTGAAATATTTCAATTACTGCAAGAGATTCATTTACGTAGGTAATGGCCATGTTCGTGTTTCCCTGCGGACTATTTATTAAGATTGTATATTTTCGACTCTGAGATTTGATAATCGAACTTTTAAATTGGGGATAAATCAATTAAATAATACTTAAAAGTAAAACAATTAAAAGATAATGTTGTAATAAACACATTTCATTTTTGTACCTATTTGTATTTTATTTCATTACAAATACCCAGTTAAACGCCCATCGGTCCAATAAACTAACTTAACAATTAACATTATTAAGTTGCCAGCTCTTAGACTATGATTATGGCGCGTCGTCTTGGAAACAAGCGTAAAGGCGGTGGCGCCCGATCGGTTCGCATTTCTTCTTTAGTTCCTGGAGTCCTTACTTAGTAAGAGTTAAGATAAACATCCTTAATTTATTGAATATTGGTTGCCCAGTAACAATATTAGGAACTGACCGACATATCCGTGGGAATCAGACATACTATCTCCGGATAAAAAAATTATGTTTACAGAATCAAAGTTTATAATTCCTACCTACATAATTATTTACCTTAAAAATAATCAGTAGGTATAGGTACAAAAACTTGTCAAGTGACAACCCTGTGCCGGCACTCACAGCTGGGTCATAAAACTGCGGCGCGCAAAGAAGATTCACGGTTCGTGCGCGGTTATAAGTTTCAATTTTGCTTGCAGGCGGCGAGTATAGGTATAATTTTATCACTCCTTCACAAATGTCATATTTAGGACATTTGTGAAGGAGTGAATTTTCTGTACGGTAGTACTATTAGTTATTCTGTGCTTAAGCTATACGAAAGAGAATTTGAAATAGAGGTTGATTGTCAAAGAAAACTTTGTATCCAAAGTAAAGGGTATAGTCTAGCAGGCTAAGGAAGAAGTTGCCCCCGGGACGAATATCGGATTTGTATAATGTCATTTGTTGGCATCTTATAACATAGAAACACCTTAACTTTCAGCCCCCTATCATGAACCGCCACGAGATAATGTCAAAAACGTCATTTTATATACACATTTTTCAACTTCGTTTTTCTCCTGAACCCGTAGTGTACATTTTTTCGAAAGCGTAATGTGACGTACGCGTTTTTATTTTATTATTGTGGTTTTTGGGCCTTTGAGTGCCACGTCGACCAGGTAGTGATCTATTGTGACAGCCCTTTAAAGTTCATTACTGATGCCCGTTGAATCCAGGAAATTCCAGATTCTTTGGACCGTAATGTTCTGTACCTCATAGGGTTGCAATACGTGCCGCCCTAAGTGGGTACTTTTGCGTCGCGTCGCGTTTGCGTTAAGTCTCATTTTGTATGGGAATTAGAAATAGAAACAGCGCGCCAAGCGGGACGTTTTGTAAACTCAAAATCCCATACAAAATGAGACTTAACGCAAAAGCGTACGTCACGTATCGCTATCGAATAAATTTACACTAGGGGTACTGAACTATACAGGGTGTAATCGTTAAGTGTGGCCAGGCCATAATTCCGTAAATATAACAGATATCAGAAAACTTCCAACTGATATCGAAAGTGCGTTACCCAATGAGTAAAATTACATTAAAAACTTTTTTTGAATAGATGAAGTAATATTAAAAATACTAAGTTAAAACACTCCCATACATTTAGTATGACGACTTACAGCCTCAAAGAATGTCGGGTGTCATAAGAGGTAAAACTGTTTGAGATTCGTTATTTGTACGAATACATTGTAATAAAATAATAAAACTACCGCTTATGAAATAATTACTCTAACATTTATTTTGAAATGAATAATTATTTTATTTACAACAGTTTCTCGATGTGACGTCCTTCTTGTGCGATACATACATATACGCGGGCCCTCCTAACTGTTTCTAAATGATGAAGAAATGATAATTAATTGATATGGAGTAAGTGGTTAACATAAGAAAATTCATGAATCATTTGATAACGGTGAAATGCCTCGGCCGTATAAACTAGTATTTGAATGAACGGCTTACCTACTAAATGTATGGAAGGGTTTGAAGTTTATATTTGGGATATTTCTGCTTTTATTTAAAAAAAGTTATGAATGTAATTTTACTCATTGGGTAACGCACTTTCGATATCAGTTGGAAGTTTTCAGTACCCCTAGTGTAAATAAATTCGATTTCGAAACGTGACGAACGCGTTTGCGTTAAGTCTCATTTTGTATAGGATTTTGAGTTTCCAAAACGTCCCGCTTGGCGCGCTTTTTCTAAATCCAATACAAAATGAGACTAAACGCAAACGCGTACGTCACGTTTCGAAATAGAATTTATTTACACTAGGGGTACTGATATCTGTTATATTTAGGGAATTATGGCCTGGCCACACTTAACGATTACACCCTGTATAAGGTAGAGCAATCAAACCAAATCAAAGCTACAAAGAATGAGTAGTAGTATAACTCAGATTTTTTTAACCGACTTCAATTTCATAGAACCTCCTCCTTCTATGAAATTTAAGTTGGTTAAAAAAAAATCTGAGTTATACTACTACTCATTCTTTGTTTATGTGATTTTCAATTCAATAACAATCATCTTCAATTTCATAGAAGGAGGAGGTTCTGTATATTCGGTTGTGGCAATTTTTTTTTATGTACGTTCACCGACTACTCCGACACCCGTGGTTCGATTTCAGTAATTCTTTTTTTGTTTGAAAGGAGTTACTTCCACGTTGGTCCCATTTTTTTTTTTTTTTATATTACGTCGGTGGAAATCAAGCATACGGCCCGCCTGATGGTAAGCAGTGTCCGTAGCCGATGTACGCCTGCAACTCCAGAGGAGTTACATGCGCGTTGCCGACCCTAAACCCGCCCCCCCTCGTTGAGCTCTGGCAACCTTACTCACCGGCAGGAACACAACACTATGAGTAGGGTCTAGTGTTATTTGGCTGCTGTTTTCTGTAAGGTGGAGGTACATCCCCAGTTGGGCTCTGCTCTAGATCTGGAATGACATCCACTGGCTGTGCCCTACCATACAAAGCGAGATGACATTCGCAATGCCCATACCTCTTTTGGACGTAGTTTAAGGACGTACCCGGGTCCAGTCCATATTGGACATCCATCCATGTCCATTTTAATTTGGTTCTGATCTGATGATGGGATCCATGAGGAATTGAAGGAACTCCTCATTTTTTAAAGGCACATGTATGGCGATTTTGGTGTTTTCTTAAGCAAATGGAGCATTTCCTCTCAAAAACCATCAATTTGATGAAAAGGATGATGAAGATTTTTTTGTATGTACGTTCACCGATTACTCCCGACACCCGTGGTCCGATTTGAGAATTATTTTTTTGTTTGACGTGTTCGTAACTTACTTTCCGATACATCTCGCTCGCACTAATAGGATGCCAGTATGAGCGAGATGCATAGAAAGTAAGTTACACAAGCGAATATGTCAGTGTCAAACTCGTGGCAAGACTAATTACTGATTATGAAGTCCACGGGCGATATGTGGAACTTCCCTCTTATAATTGGGTATATTATGATTTCTGATGTAGGTAGTGTTGGAAATAAGATGTGTGGGGTTGATGTGAGAGGTTTGTGAGGTAGACAGTGGTAGTAAAGGTAGACGAGGGTCTGAGGTTGGGGGGGTCATCCATTAATTACATCACACGTTTAGGGGGAGGAAGGGGTTCAAGAAAATGTGACATGTGACAAGGGGGAGGGGGAGTCACAAACTTTGTGACGTCACTTTAACATCACCAGTAATCGATTTTATTTTTAGATTTTTTATTCGTTGTAAAGTTAAATAACGTGTTTTTGGAACGATTATTCGTTATATTCGTTTAATTTTATTGTATTTTGATAAAATATTAATAATACCTAATTCGAAATATGTGACGTCACACCAGGGGGGAGGGGTTTTGCCAAATGTGACCAAGTGTGACAAGGACGGGGGGAGGGGTCAAAAAACCTAGAAATCCGTGTGATGTAATTAATGGATGACCCCATGGGGGTTGTGGAGTTGGGGCTTGAGTCAGGATTTTAATATTTTATTCACTTATAGAGGTTTTTATTTTAAGTTATCGAGGTTCCACTGTATTTAGATACTATACGAGTACATACCTATATCTATGTCAATATATGGAGCTGCTATTTTAAGGCTCTATCTCTAGTATAAAGAGTTGATCAAGCAGATCTTTCAGTTTTGGGGAGGTGGTAGAAAAAAATAGAGAAAAGTCGGGTCAAACTTATTTTATTATTTAATTATAAAGAATATAAATAGTCGTCTTACTCTAATTTTCTTATATACATCGTATAAACAATACAAAACCGCATGTTCTAAGTTCATCCAAAATCACGTCTACGCAATAATGAAGAGCTTAATAAAATTAAGAGACAATAAAGGCCTTTTCATCACATTAGTTTGTTCGTTACATTGTTTCAATACGTTATTTTAGTTGTTACATACTGTTAGCTGCCATCCCTATGAGCACTTACGATGTTTAACCAGAAACGAATAGATCTAATAGTGTTTTGATCGAATTAATACAGGTTAGTCCCCCCTCGGAATAAATATTTATTTAATGTAAAATGATTCTTCGGTAATAAAATAACCAGGGATCGAAGTGCCATACAAAATATGAGAGTGAGGCCTCGTTCAAGTCATCTGGATAAATTATCATATATACACCGTGGGCCCATATAACTCGACGATTTAAAGGTGTATTCTTAACCGCATGTAGAGACAAATGTCATACAAAGTTTTCTGAAATCGGTCTGGTCTTGGAGATACCTAATGACAATTCTTGTAAAAAATTGTTTTTGTAATAACTCGGTGAAAGACGCCTTTTTGGCTGCGATGCTGCCGCTATGTGACGTGGTTTAGACATACCTACTGATAGACATAAAGTAAGGAAACTCGCAAATTTAACTCTAATTAGTTGCCAAATTGTAAAAAGAAATAACGTGTCGTGTGCGGAAAAGACACAAACAAATTTTTTTTTGTCTAATTAGACAAAAGACAAATAACATTTTTTGCTCCTCATGAGGGGATTGCGAGGTTAAAATCTGTCGGGTTATGTGGGGTTGGGGTATATTATAAATATATTGAAAACTATCACGCTGTCGTTTACTCCTACCTGAGTAAAATAATGTAAGCCGTATTCACATATACTTAGAATAACTACAAAAGGTATGCTTAGTGAGCCTAAAACTGCGTGTTAATTTCTGGAAAACGTCGTCATCAGAAGTATCAATAAGTCGGCCTTTCGCAAAAACCGACACGTACTACGTAATCGCACAGTAAACCCCGAGTTTATTTTAGACCCTATGCCTAATAGGAAAATTGTATTAGTATATATATATATATATATGTAACTTTATATTAATTACATTACATTTACTCGAAGAAATAAGCATCACTTACGGCATACACGAACACGAAATACCTATTATCGCAAATGTTAAACTGCTGACTTGTATCCGTAAACTTTATGTATCCAATCATCCTAATTTTACTGTTTCTGTTATATTATATCACATAAGAACGTCTTATAAAAATAGGCAGAATTGGTTAAATGTAACAAATATGAGCTTTAAGTCCCGTAAAAAAGTTACAAGTGACACATGCAGCAATTTCGGTAAAATAAAATCAAAACCTTAAAAAATAAGGTCACGTTTCTCTAAATTTGATCACACGAGATACACGAAAATAAAGAATACATTAGAGTCATTAAACCCGCTTCCTCCCGTCCAAATGAAACATGTCTGGTCTGGTGTTAAGAACTTCCGGGATTTTGGAAGCTCATCTACAGGTTGTATCAGAACACATACCGAATATGCCCTTAAACCACAAAAGAGATAGGTACAGAAATCAATCTACATACAAAGTGCGCTCAAGCAACGCACACATAGACACTGCTCACCGACACGATATCTCGGACTGGTTGAGACTAGTGCGAGCGCGAATGCCATCCGCTTGAGACATGCGAATGTGAACTATTTTATGTAATAATGAGTAAAAAAAAGTTGTTATATCTGTTCAGTGTTAAGTGTATATCGTTTTTTAAGCTACCAGTGGTTTTAGAGAGGTTAGTAGGTACCTGCTTGTATTACGATGTTTCGTTTAACGTTACACGGAACAGTTAGGTAAGCGCCCCGCCCCGGCCCCCGAAGAATATATCTAATATTGTTTTATATAATAGTTTCCTATTTTTAAACAGTATAAACGAAGTTACTAAAAAGCTCTAGACCTGCCGGAGAAAAAGAGAGGCAGAGGACGCCCGCCGGTAACATGGTGGACCAGCATGGCCACGCTCCTTGATAGGAATAATCTACCTGACCCGACAACCCTCGATAGAATGTCGTGGCGCACAATAATTAGGAGAGCCGACCCCACCTAAAGTGGGAAAGAGCAAGGAAGAAGAAGAGATAAACGAAGTTACTAAATTTTTGTAAGGCCATGGCACCTTACGTAACTTTGATAACCTGTTTTTTTGTTTGTGTAGATATTGTGTTGTTATTAGTGCTATTTGATAGGTTTAAGTCTAAAACGGATAGGGCAATGGAAAATGTGCAACTAGGGTAATCCGTTTAGAAGTTATTAGGGATTTTCTATAGTTAAAATTGAGAAAAGTATAATTTTGTATATTTCTGTTCTGTAAACTTTTTATGTTGTATTATTATAGTAGTAGCAGGTTTATTGTTTTGTTTTGTAGGACAATTGTACATGAGAATTCGAATTTATTACACTTTAAAATATAATAATCGTGCATTTCGCCAATGTCCAAATCGTCGCAAGATATTTTCTGTGACAAATTTGTAAAATAACAATGACATTAAAATATTTTAGTTATTATTAATTTACATTTCCATTGTTCCCGTTTTATTCTCAACAATAAATTAAACAACTATATACGAGTGCCACGTGCACCTACCACGATAGTTTTTTGTGCATAAGCCATACTCGACAACCCTAGAGCGACCGCCGAGCGTAGGTATGAATAGTGAAATACATACATGTGATTGACTTCTGTACCTATCTGTTTTGTGCCTTAAACGGATCCACACTAGTTTTGTTACACCTTGTATAGGCAACAGTTTATTTTTGAAGTGCCCAGTTACAATATCGAAATCACAAAAATATTTAGATATATATTTAATAATTAACATCAATAACTTAATTAGCTACTATTTGTTTACAATCAACTATAAACTAAACCATTAGAAACGTAACTATGACGTCACTAATTCTTGTTACATTGTTATTTTTTTACCTATTAGTTTTTCATCTCCATTTTTTTTAAGAAAACAGGGAAATAAAAATAGCCTGCATAAACAAATCTAAAAATAATGACGATAATATGATTGTTTACGAATACTTAATTTATAAATAGAACTGCCGACAATTCGAATACTGTTATGAGTATGTTGTTAAATAGTTAGATACATGTCAATGCACAAATTAATTACACAATATCTATGAGCGGTAAAAAATACATCAATGTAACATTAAAAAAATATGATAAAAATTATATGTACAAGATACGAAAATCTGTCAACTAATTATGATTAACAAGATAATTCAACCAAAATATACGCAAACACACCCACCTTGTCAGTAGAACAAGGCGCGAAATTCAATTTTTCTATGTGAGGTCAACGCTAAGCGCCTACATTCTTTAAATTTGCCGCGCATTTCCCAGGGTAGGTTAAGACTCAAGTATTTAAAGTCCTCTGCTTTAAGACTACTCAGTTTTCCAATCTCTAGTCATGAAGTCGAAACTTGAGTCCTTATCGATACCTAAGTCTTTTGTAACGACTTGAGCCCTTTAAAGAGAACTCTCAAATTATGTACAAGTTTTCTTATAAGGCCTATTTCCACATTAAATTCATGGGTTATGCGCAAATCATTAAAAAATGTATTTCCGTTTGTGTTACTCGTAGATAAAACCTATAGAATTTTTGACGAAGTCTTTATGATTCTAAGACTTTAGTCCTTTTAAGTTGCACTTAATAAAGCATAATTTTTAAGAAAAAAAACCGACTTCAATGAGGGAGACTGGTGAAAGAACGATTATGGATTGTTGATTTCGATTTCATTAATTATGTAGAAAAGGAGGTAACATGTTTTTTTTTGTCACTGCACTAACCTTGACATATTTCAGATTTGCCCTATGGTTGACTGAGGGCCTACCGCGAACCACGTTCGACGTGTTGTCTCTCTGTCGCACTTGTAAATTCGTGTGTAAGTGTGATAGGGAGGCAACACGTCGAACGTGGTTCGCGGTAGGCCCTCTGCAATAGCGTATTCGACTGTATTTAAAATAAATTATTTCACACCGTGCATGAAATAAAGCACGAGATAATTATTTAAAAAAAAACTATATTGGATAGAAATATAAAAATGTGCCTTGAAAACCTAACTGCTTGACGAACATGCAAAGAGAAATTGCCAAACTTGAACTATGCATCGTTGAAGAGTTCCGTTCTGTTCATCATCAGCAGTTCTACTTCATCAAATGTACAAATGTAAATACTTGATTTGTTGATGAAAATACTAAGATCACTATATACTACTAAGCCTTTAACATTTGAGGAGTTCCCTCGATTTCTCATGGACCCCATCGTCAGAACTCGAACTAAACAAAAATTTGTCTTGAAAATCTAATTTGCTTAAAAAACACAGCGAAGAGGACAAATCGCCAAACGTGTACTATGCGTCGTTGAAGAGTTCCATTCTGATCATCATCAGCAGTTCCACTTCATCAAATGTCACTTTTTAAATGTAAATGCTCGATTTGTTGATGAAAATACAAAAATCACTATATGTATGCTCTTCATATTTGAAGAGTTCCCTCGACTCCTCATGGATCCCATCATCAGAACTGAGTTTTGAGAAAAACGGGAGCAATCGGTATTTATATAGATTCAAACAAAAAAATAATTTTCAAAATCGGTTCAGAAATGACGGAGTTATGAAGTAACAAACATTAAAAAAAACATAAACACCAAATTGATAACCTCCTCCTTTTGAAATAAAAGGTTAAAAATAAAAGACTCGACTCGGGGCTTAAGTAAACTCGGAAGTTTTTTTAACGCAGAGTCGCGTAATAACGCCTGAAATTTTTCAAATTTAAACTTAAAACACTCGAGTTCTTACCAATTCTTTATCCACTGACAAAGTGGGTGTGCCAGACTATCCAGAGTATATTAATAGTATATTGTGTCACAAGGGAGCAAAAGTACATATTTACGGCGAGGGCATACATTGAATCCTGAACGAAACGAAGGAATCTTTAATAGTATCCCGAGAGTAGCGACGGATTTTAAAATGGCATCCTGAGCGTAGTGAGGAATTCAAGTAATAACGCCCCGCCCAAGTTGGAAATAATTTTGCTACCACGTGACACAACTGCTTTTCAAGTCACATATGAGGAAATAATTGTATTCAAAACATTATTTAAGCTAAAAAAATAGTGTCCTGGAACAGAAAAGTGTAAAGCTTTGATTCCTCCTAACAGGGAAGAAAAAGCCCTTTTCCGAATAAGTGATGTGAAAACACGGTTTATAGATCTATTTTAAAACAGTGTTATAAAGTGAAAATGAAGAGTAATTTCCTTACTCATTAATTCATTACATTGAGGCAGTAGGTCAGTAACTGAATAGATTAATTTTGTTTTTACTTAAATACCATAGATATTTAGGCCGAAAATGTTTATCTTTATAGGGTATTTATTACGAAATTACTGAAATGCATAAATTATTATATCAATACTAAGGAATTTCATAAGTTCATACAAATAATGAAAATGAATACTTAAGAAAATGACAATGTGACAATGGCGTACTGCTACATAGTAACATTAAAAATATATATATATATCAAGGATGTTCCATGGTCATTGTCATATTTACATTACCATTTCTACTAATATTCCCCAAATATAGCCTTAAGAGTCAGCCACAAATCAACAAACTGATAAAAAATAGGCAGTTCTACATTTCTGATGATATTTACGGTATATAAAGGTAGGTGTACCTTATTTTTGCAAATCACATTAAGGTATTGGAAGGCAACAATAATGACAAGGCTAGGGTATACACATTTGTTTTTAAACTGTTACTATATAATTGTCTACTTTTAAATAATACTAAAAAAATAACAATGACCATTACTAAATGACAGATTCAGTCTTTTACATTAAAACCAATACTGGCAAGTTTGTTTCATTTGTACTAAGCTTATCATTTTATAGCTGCCTGATAGTGAATACCTTTTCACTAATTGTATGTATTTACTTTACAAATGAGTATCATGAACCAGTATAGGAATTTCTGGATTCCTACATGAGCTATGAAGGTAGAGTCTATATTTCAAGTGCTTGGTTTTCTGAAGCAAACCATTACTTCGCTGACATATTAATACAAACAATTAGTGAAAATTGCATTCAGTAAGATAATTTTATGGTTCAAACTCCTTATAAACTTAATTGTTAATACTGTGACTAGAAAAACTATAAGTAGCTGGTGTTACAGAAGTATTTACACACACTTGAATGGATGGTTTAAATGAAGAAGGTAAAAGTTTATGTGCTTCTGGCACTGGAGAATAACTTTGACATACAACAGGCTCAAAATGCACTTGTTCACTTTTATCTATAGGCACACCATCAAAGCTCGTCTGTTTAGCCGAGTCTCCTGTCCCACTATCTTTACACGATGAATGCTCAGATATATTGTCTGAAAACATTTGAGGTGATTCACTATCACTATGCACAACATGTGTCATTTTTAAACTTTCGGCGGGAAAAGAAGGCACTGCAGAAGCCATTCGCCTTCTTGTGTGATATATAATAACTACCCAAATAATAGAGGTCCCCACGGTACTACACACCACAGTAATAATTATAATACCTGTCATATCTTCCTCATTTACCATAATGGCTACTGGCGGCAAGATTCTCAACTCCGTCATCTCTTTTTTTGTTCCTAATGAATTAGTAATCTCACATTCATAGTGTCCAGCATCACTAGGCTCTGCAGCTAGTATAACTAGAAGTTGGTCATCAGCTATGAAATAGTGCCGTTCAGAAGGCACTACTGGCACACCATCTTTTGACCATTTCAAGACTGGTTTTGGTGATCCTGATACCATACATTGTAGGACCACTGCATCACCACTTGTGGCTTCTTTATTTTCTGTGACAGTTTTAAATGAAGGTTCTTCTTGAACTGTTAGCATTGCATTAGAAATAATTGTACCCGCTACATTCTTAGCAGCACAGCTATAAATACCCATATCAGTGGTTTTTGCATTGACAATAAAAAACACATGGTCAGTGGGCATCACATTCATTCTTCTTTCTCGAGCTGCGGGGAAATCATTGCCACCATCTTTCTGCCATGAAATTTCAGGTGTAGGTTCACCTGTAGCTGCACAGTTCAGTGAAACTGTTTCTCCAGTTTTCACTGTTATGTTGTGAGGAGCTTTTGTGAACCGAGGAAAAGTCACTATAGTTACTTTGGCTTTTAAGGAATATGTTGTACCAAAATTGTTACTGACAACACATTGATATTTACCAGAGTCTGCGTGTGTAACATTTGGTATGACAAGAACTGAAGTAGCCTCAGGTTGATCAGTTACAGTAACATTTTCATAAACAAGGGGATTACTAATATTGCCATTATTTTTTCTCCAAAGAAATGTCATATTACTGAAAGGGTTTGAAGTTGCTGTGCAGGTCAAATTTGCTGATCGTCCTTTTATGGCAAGATGGGCTTTGGGGTGTTGCATCACTTTTGGTTTAGGCGAGTCTCCACAGTTGTCTTCTTTTAGTTTAGATATTGCTACTCCCCGTACTTCATCAGGGTATGCACAAGTGGCTGTAATATATTTCTGTTCAGCTTTATCTCTTATCCATTTAATTATCCAAAATAAGTTACAGTCGCATAACAATGATGAAGAATTTAAATGCAATCTTTTTAATTTAGGCATTGTATCAAAAGCATGCCGCTGAATAGATGTTATGTTATTGCCAGCTAAATCTAGCTCTACTACTTTGGATAAACCTTCAAATGCTCGAGAATTTATAGATTTTATGTGATTGCCAGCCAGGCTAAATGTTACTAAGTTTTGTAAATTGTTAAATGGTTTAATCATATCTTCAACTGTCCAGGATATTTTGTTGTTATTTAGATGTAGTGTATTCAAGTTGAACATAAGGCTGAATGCATCATGACCGATCACAGATATATTATTGTTGTTCAGGTTTAATATCTGAAGGTTCCTTAAATATTTAAAAGTTGTTCCTTCCACTTTAACCAGATAATTGTGAGATAAATCTAAGCTTTCTAAGATAGTACAAAGCTCCCAGCTGCCCTCATTGATTTCTGATACTAAATTATTAGACATGGACAGAGTTACCAGTGATTCCAGGCCATACATCCAACCCTTAGAAATCCTTCTTATCCTGTTGTGGTCCAACTGTAGTAAATGTACAGATTTAAATCCAAAAAAGGCACCATCCATTATATTGTCTATGTTATTATATCTCATTCTAAGTGTTGTCAGGTTGGAGAGTCCTTTGAAAAGCAGTCCAGTTACATTACGAAGTTTGTTATGATTCAGTTCAAGAGTTCTGAGACTGGATTGATACATAAACAAATGGTTGGGTAATGACGTGATATCATTCCTGTTTAACTTCAACACTTCTAAATTAGTCAAATTGTTCAAAGCATCTTCTGCAATAACTTTAATGTGGTTGCTATTTAAGTTCAATATTCTGATGGAACTGTTTTCGGAAAAATGACCCGTATCTATCGAACCAATGTTATTCCTATTAAGACTCACTTCATGAAGATTATTGTGCTGTAGCAAGTTAGGTATGAGGCGTAATGAGTTTTTATCCATTTTTAAAACCTTTAGACTTGATAGTCTCTCAAATCCTTCGGATGCATCTCCATGCAATTTGTTATAGCTGAGATCTAATTCTTCCACCCACTTAGGAATTTTTGGCACAGAAATTAAATTCCTTCTTGTACAATCAGCATATTGGTTTAGGCAAACGCATTTTGATGGACATTCATTGTTTTCAGCGAAAACCAAACATCGTGACCATAAGAATAGAGTAACCAACAATAAGAAAGTCGATTCTCCCATTTTTATTCATCTGGATAGCTGCGCGATTCATTGGTCAGTTAAAATGTCTTTTCATCTTTGTTCTTACATAATTCCGAATAAAAAACACTCACAACGATTTAAAGTTATTTCACATCACTTGTTAGCACTTTGTAGCAATCGCACATTGTATAGTAACAAACAAGGACCGTAATAAACAATTCGACATAACTACCGAATGAACCACAGCCGCCATTTTATTATATCGGAAATTTTCTGTTTGGGTGGATGGAAAGCTCATAAACTCATAACGTCAGTGTTGCCCGTTATCCTTAAGTGTTACCAGAGAACTCATTGGAATCTAGATATAACTGGTAACCCCCACTATTTGTCATAATATGCAATTCTTAAGAGTTCCGTAGCCAAAAAGCAAAATCGGATCCCTTATATTATATTCCTTATAAAATAATTTCGTTATGTTCGTCTGCCTCTGCGTATGTCACAGCCATTTCACATCAAATGTTAACTTCCTAAGACCCAGAGTATTTTTTTCTGTTTTGAATTTAAATTCTGCAGTTAACCAAGTCTGCAGCGATTTTGATAGGCCAGGCTGTGCAAGTTTTGTGTCATAATTTTATAGAAATTTAACGTTTAAAATAACACTTGCACAGCCTAGGCTATCAAAAACGCTGCAGACTTATCTTGGTATAACTCTATCATAGTTCTAAATTCAATTCAACTTTGAATTGAATTTAGAATTATATTTGAATATAATTTGGAACAGGTGTATTTTATGATTTTTGTGAGCTCATGGTTCAAAAGTAAAAATTTCAAAAATAGTGGTTTTAGGGGTGCATTAAAACTATTAAAAGTGATTCATTTTAAAGTAAACGGCTGCATGACACATTATCTTTCACGAAAAATTATTTTGGACATAAGTGGTTGAGCCATTAACAATATTTTTCTAAAAATATTACATAAAAAAATGTGACAACATATTCCACAAACAGATCCCAAATCCCTTTTACTGGTATGGTATAAGGCCATGGGAGGTTTTGTGCTGGTCAAGTTTCACTTTTTTTTATATATAAACTAAAATAACTTTTATTTCTCTTAAAATAAACTAGTTCTTTAATTTGTCACATTAAATAATAGTATTGGAAAACTTTATTTTTAATTTTCTAATTTATTCCCTTAAATAATGGCCTCCTAGTTCAAAATTTACTCATTTTTGTTTGGAGTTGAAGTTGGTAAACTTCCACCACAAACACCAACAACACAATGTCTCTTTAGGTTACACACTTCATGTGGACACCATTTAAACCTAATGGATCCAGTAGTTTCGTAGCAAATTGGTTGTGACAGATGGATTGACAGACAGACAGATGCAGAAGTAATTCCAATTTTTCTTTTTGAGGTATGGATCCCTTAAAATAAGATCAATCTTTTGTGCCCCTCTATTCCTCTCCCGAGAGTAAGTAGTTGTTACTATTAGGAGAAAAAATCATGTTATTGCAATCCCATTCTGTACTTATTTTAAATAAATTGAGTTGCATCAATGGCCTCTACAAATGTCAACAATAATCACATGTGATGTGCACTTCATTGCGGCCTTTGATTGATCAATTGATTTTGTTGCTCTTATTTAGCCTGCTATTATGTATTATATTGTTGTAATGTCTGTAGAAGCCAACACCTTACAATGTTCTAGATATTTTAGTCTCAAATTTCAGTTGTACTTATTATTACGATTCAACTTATTATTACGATTTGTAAAAATAATTGATCACCATACATATATGTAGGCACTCTCTAGTTAATTAAATGTAGTATTAATCTATACTTACATTATATGCCATTATGAGTTTTGATTGAGAACTTCCTTGACCTGGAATTCAATAATATTTACGTAAATATACAATGTTTTCTACATAAAACATATAATAAATAAAATATTTATTGCCTAATTGATAATGAATTGCTTGAAATCATAATCAAACCCTGAGAGGGTTGTATATAACCATAAGTTATAACGTTGTTTGATCACTTGCTCGTATCAACATTGTTTAAGGAATAAATACGACATGGAACATGTTCTTACTTTATCCAATTATTCATAAACAAGTAATTAATTTGATGTCTTTTCTATAACAGCACTAAAATATTTCACTTAGTAGATCACAATAATAATAATATCGTCACACACATATACCTTTTTGTAAAAACTACAATATAATGTCACCAGAAAGAAATTGAAAGTCTTGGGTTAATTTAAGTTAATTTAAAACAACATAACCCAGAACTCTACCACAATCCTCTGGCAATTTTGATTTGACAATGACATTGACAGTGTTAATAAAGCGGTATTCAACTGCTTGCCGAATGGGGCTTGACGTGTTCTTGGCATAAAGGTCATTCCAGACGGGACAATTTTTGGCCCAAGCTGATTAAATTGCCATTTAATCAGGGCTATAACTGCAAAAATCGAAGACCGTAAATTGTGGGCATTTTTCTCAGTCACTCTAATTACGTCTTAGTGAGAGTAAAAGAGAAACATCCCCGCAATTTATGAATGTCGGTTTTCGCGGTAGGCCCCGGTAGACGGGACAATCAAATTGACAATTTGATCAGAAATTAATTTAAATTTGTGTCAATCCTAGCATCACTTTAGCGTCTACACAAACATACGTAATTTAATCACCGATTTTTCACAATAACAAAGAAAGAAGGTACTGATCAGAGTCAGACCAAGATAAGTTGGCGGCGATTTTGAGAGGCCATACGCTCTTTGGGCCATACGGTACAAGTATGGGTACAAGTATTATTATTATATTTTTTTTTTTTTTTTAACATTTATGGCCTGGATGCGAGTCCTTTAAGCCAAAGTATTATTTAAGAATACGACATAATTTCATGAAGTTTAACGTTTAAAATAACACTTGTACCGTTTGGGTTATCAACATCACTGCCAACTTAGCTGTCTGGGGGCCTACCGCGAAAACCGAAATTCGAAAATTGCGGGGATCTTTCTCTTTTACTGTCACTAAGACGTAATTAGAGGGACAGAGAAAAATACCCGCAATTGACGAACTTCGATTTTCGCGGTTATAACACTGACTTCGATGTTGGGATCAGGAGGCCTACCGCGAAAATCGAAGTTCGTCAATTGCGGGCATTTTTCTCTGTCACTCTAATTACGTCTTAGTGAGAGTAAAAGAGAAAGATCCCCGCAATTTGCGAATTTCGATTTTCCCGGTAGGCCCCCGCGAACCACGTTCGACGTGTTGCCTCTCTGTTGCACTTGTGAATTCGTACGTAAGCGTGATAGAGAGGTAACACGTCGAACGTGGTTCGCGGTAGGTCCTCTGGGCTCCTACCGGGAAAATCGAAGTTCGTCAATTGCCGGCATTTTTCTCTGTCACTCTAATTACGTCTTAGTAAGAGTAAAAGAGAAAGATCCCCGCAATTTGCGAATTTCGGTTTTCGCGGTAAGCCCCCTAAGCCAATTACATGTTTACGTCCTCACTACACAATTAAATTGTCAGTTCAATCAGATTTTGCTAATAAAATATGTCTCTTATAGACGCTATAATTATATGTATTTGAAACGGTTTGCATGTGGATATATTTCAATGTTGCTAGTATTAATTTATATTGATCGAATCGTAGGCTGAAGGAAACGTTGCCATTGCATTGAAAAAAAAAAAAGAAAAACGTCACGTCAGTCAGTTCGTCAGTACTTGCTTTTCCAAATATCCAAAATAAATTCGTATCGAATGAAACAAATCTTTGTTTATTGTATAGAAGGTTGATTTATTCTATCAATCGTCTCTTAAAATGGATACATACGAGAGTGTGATACTCGTAAAAAATGAAGTCTTTGTTTTTAAAATACCCCCTAAAACTACAAACAGAGGATATAGGTATGTAATTAAATTGTGAATTCGTAATTATTTGATAGTGCTAGATAAAAAGTGGGTGTTTTTTAGGGCAGCAGATTGGAACCTGCAAGAGCCACAATGGACTGGTCGCATGAGGCTGGTTTCGAAAGGGGAGGAATTGGTAATGAAGCTAGAAGATAAAACATCTGGCCAGCTTTTTGCTAAATGCCCTATCGATAAATATCCGGGGGTGGCTCTCGAATCTGTGACGGACAGCTCACGTTACTTTGTTGTAAAGATTCAGGATGATAATGGTATTTATGAACATTTTATAAACCATACAATAAAATAACTTTCTTATTTACAAATGTGTTGTAATATGTTACAATTTGTAGGTCGCAGTGCTTACATTGGACTGGGATTTGGTGACAGGTCTGACTCTTTTGACCTTAATGTGGCCCTTCAAGACCATTTTAAATGGCTAAGAAAAGAACAGGAAGGCCCTGCTGCCCCTGCACAGCAACTAGACCTTGGTTTCAAGGATGGAGAGACAATTAAGATCAACATGAAAATTACTGTAAGAATCTTTGTTTGAACACTTGTACTGTTTATTTTATTTTCATGAAAAGGGTAGGTAGGTAGTGTTTTTCACTTCCTGTGATATAGTCACTGTTTGAAATTAGTAAATAGTTGAAATTAGATCCAACTTTGTCATTCATTTAAGTGGATACCTTGTTCTTACTACCTACATAAATTGACAACTGACAGACCTACAATGTGTTTTATCAGTTTTTAATAATAGGAATGATGCCTGTTTTTCAAAGAAATTATATCCCACCATGCACGAAATAAAGCACCGCAAAAATAATAAAATGCGCACAAGAGTACATTACCTTAAACTAGTAACAACAAAGCTTAGCACAAATATCGGCTAAAACTTTATTGCAAACTGAATAGTAAAGGTGTGGAACAAATTACCATCTAAAGTTGTGAACTCTACAAGTGTGAATCAATTTAAAAATAAACTTGACAATTTATCTAAACAGTGAAATTGTGCTAATTGAATTCTGATTTAGATGTACTAGCATCAGCTGCCTGTCTAAAACGAAATAATAATAATAAACCAAAAGAACTAAAAAGAGTACATATTTTGACATATATTCCATAGTAGCTAATTGTTTTGACACTTCGAGAAAAGTAACTGGTTTGACCACCCTATTGCTAATGGAAGTAGGTTTTCTTCTATTAATTAGGTATAATAGCATGATATTAAAATCTATGTGTTAGTTTTCAATGACACCATTTATCATGGACATTGTTTATATAATTTATTGGAAGAAAACAACAACTGCAGTACAAACAGATTGTAACAATTGATTGCATTGATTGCATGAGATACTTACAGTTGCCATTGACCTGATCTGATAAATAAATGGCACCATAATACATTTAATCATAATCATCTTTAACAATATTTAATCATAATCTCTCCAGAAAAAAGACGGTTCAGACACGAAGCCCCGCCGCGGCGTGGGTGCCGCTGCGGGCGGTGGGCTGCTGCCGCCGCCGCCGGGAGGCTCGCGCCTGCCGCCGCCGCCGTCGCCGCAGCACGCGGCTTCGCCCGCCGTGCCTGCCGCTCCCGCGACCTCGGAGTGGGGCGATTACAACTCTGCTAGGTAAGAATTACAACAGAAATGACAGATAAAGGAATAATCTCAGGTGAACTCATCATCCATCAATTTACACATCTCTCTGCCTTTGGCAGTAAAGTTCCACGGTTTTTATAATGTCTTCATTAATGGGATGTGCATGGTCCACCACTAGGGCACATTAATATTATAAACAGGGCCCGTACATATCGTGCAGTTGTTATAAAAATTACGTAATTTCACATACAGGCAGTTTTTATTATAACACTAATTGTAGTAACATTGGTTAAAAATCAAAAAATATGTATCATTCAAATAATAAACTAGCAATCCATTATTTTGTCGCGTGACAGTAAGAACGTGAACGTGAAAAGTTAGACGTTTCTCTACTGAGTGTCAAGTATCTCTATCAGTTAACTAAAGAGGTTGACAAATGATTAATTATTGCGAAAAGACTAATTGCAATCATGCTCTATGTAGCGTGACGTCATTTTTCCGTCAACGGCATGAAATGTACGGGCCCTGATTATTTTAAACAAGAAGTTTAAAAACCACAGTTTATACAGGTTCTAACAGGAATCATACACATTGTTTTTTTTTTTCAATTCAATTTTCAGGGTGCATTTCTGAGCTTAAATTAATATTATAATTAACTCCATTTTGGAGATAATCGAAGATTTGTTTTTACCTTATATGGCCCCTGTGAATGTGTACATTTAGGCTTGTTTACATATTGATTAGTGTTCCTATGACGCCCCCTACAGTTCACTTACGTTCTCTATTAGAAACGTTGATATTTATAAGTTTTTTTTTTCAGTGCTCCAAGCCAACAGGCGACGACTCCAGCCAGTCAGCAGAACTGGGTTCAATTTTGAATTTGTACATAGAGTATTTTATTGTGATTTGATGTCTGTAAGTGTAGAGTGAATGTGTTCTGCACAATACTTATTAATATACTTAATAGTGTAGAATTCATATCAACCTGCCTGTAGGCTCAAACCGTCATATTTTGTTGCATTAATAGTCAGAAGAACTTAAGGAAGATGTTAGATGACAGATCACAATAATATATTGCAATAATTATAGAAATACCGGTAGTAACGTATGATTTTTCTGTATATGTTGTAACTCTACCACAGATGAAGGATGTATGTTAAGTTGTTCACTTTATGGGTGACATTCCACGGGTAAAGGTACCTTATGGTGGTTGACGCGTTATTATTTCTTCTTTTCGGTCGTATACTGACCATTGACGACCGGTTTGGCCTAGTCGGTAGTGACCCTGCCTACGAAGCTGATGGTCCCGGGATCAAATCCTGGTAAGGGCATTTCTGCCGTGTGCTTTTTAAGGGACGCCCAGCATTCCGCACCGCGGGCATGGCGGGTCTCACGGCTGTTTTTCTTTCTTTCGAATGCTTTTTCGAGATCTATAAAAGCGCAATAGAGGTTTTCTTTATTTATTCGACATTTCTCCGTTAAAATGCGCATTGTTTGGATGGCTTCTGACGTTGACCTGATGTCTGGTGTAAAGCCGAATAGATTTTTTGTCGTGTGAGTCAAGGTTAGAGTATGTGACGTTAACTTGATTCGGAGTCTGAGACCAATGACCCCAAGTATATGTATGATGGCACAATTTCACCGTTTCCAATCGCTTTTGGTTTAGGTATTCACGTTGTTACGGTTCACGACCATCATCTTGGTTTTCAGTCGGTTGATCCTCGACTATTATTAACAATGCTCCAACACAAATGCGGTGCTACGCGACATACCATTAGGTACTTTTAACCGTGGAATGTCACATATTGTTTTATTTATGTAAGTATTAAATATTAATTTGTTATTAATAGCTCCTAAACGCATCTAAACTAGGTTTTTACCGAATTAACTTTTATTTCTATTTTGAAAGTGAGTTGAAACAGCAAAGTTGAAACAAATACAACAGTACTTCGGCAGTGAGAGTCTTATATGGCCCGCTCTATAATCCGGCAGTTTACACAGCCGAACGCCGGATTACAGAGGTAGTGCCTCGTTTTTGTTTTCGTGCTTATATTTCCCATCCGGCAGTTCCAACAATCCGACAAAGGGGGAAAATATCGGGTGCCGGATTTCCGAGCGCTTACTGTAGTAATGAAGAATATTCTATCCTTGATAACAAAAGGACTTAAAAAGCGTTGCCTCTTTTTTCGGCTTAAAATATAGACATTGTAATTTAACAAAAAATTTAGTTCTATTTGAGTGCCCATTACCTTATTTAAAAAAAACTTAAGTTATATTACTGTTTTACTGTAAGCACTATTATCTTGCTTTTGGCACTCATACTATTTTAATAATTTATCTAATAGTGTATTCTGTATTATTATTCGCTTTTGTGATTAAGTTTCATTCCATCAATAATTGTAAGTAAAATCATAATACCTATTTCATTACGTATATAAACAGCTTCTTGTTAGATTAGTCGACGACGCCTGACGCTTATAATTATAATTTTCTAAAAAACAGCTTAATAGGTTTTAGTTATATTTTCAACAGGCGGTCATGATTATGTATACAAAACATGGTATTTAATATCCAAGTGTTCATGTATAAAAGTGTTCATGTGTTTTTTAACTAGATGGCAGTACTTAGCCGTGAGGTCCAATAGCACCGAAAAGTTCTAATAGCGAATTTACAACAACTCTAAATAGTTATTGCATTAAACGAGCGATTGGCTCGGATTAAGTCTATAAAATCTGCAAGTTCTTGAAATAAGGATTTACTTACCGCTTGTATCATTTCTCGTCGCTATCTTGGCGAGCGTCACATACTCTTATATATTTTATACAAATAATGTATTATTATATATGTTATAACTTTATCGGAACTCTAAAGAGTAAGGGTTACAATTTCTGTCTACATAATAGAATTAGGCCACACACTGCAAGTATTATTTATACATTATAATTTCATAGAAGTTTAACGTTTAAAATAACACTTGCACAGTCTGGGCTATCAAAATCGTTGCAGACTTATTTTGGTCTAACTCTAGTACACTTTCAACCGTTCCCTTGCTCATCTAATATGTACGCTGAAAACACTATGCAAACACGAAGTCAATAAGACCACTAATGGTTTGTGAACAAGCACCAACACAACGAAGGACATCTAATGTACGAGTTGGCCCTGTTATTGTTTTACAAATACCGACCTTGCTTTGCATGAAACAAGGTTAATTTTACTTGAGACAATATTTTTATTAAGAATCTTTAAAAAAACATTAATTTTTAATCAATATTTCTTGTTGTGCGACCTTTGTCTAAATGTCTTGAAGTCAAAAGCAATCGCATTATTAGCAATAATAAGTTACAATAATTATATTTCAGTATATTTGCTAACATCACGAGACCCGACAACGATATATATTGTAGGCGTAATGTCGACTTAATAATTAACCTATAGAATAGGTAGATACATTTAAAGATTGAATATTTTTTATCTTGGAAATAGTTATAGTAGACTATTTTGGCTCTACTTTGTTATCGTATGTTGTTAAAATTGCATGTTGTAGGTGGTTTCAGTGTAAATAGGTACAATTATAATATACAGAAATAAACAGAGGTACCTATTTTAAAATTCTATACATATACTGTATTATATGCATACAGATTAGATGCAATGCAATAATCACATTATTTTCGCTATATGTATGGTAATAGATCTGTATTCAGATATGTACAAATATAATAAACGAGAATTACCACGATGTTGCATTTTATATTTTACACACCTATATCAAAGACGATTAAGTAATAAAAACTGATAAATAGTGAAATAGTGTCGGTTAAGACTCGAAGTCCTTTGAGTCCTCTGCTTTGAGACTCGACTCAGTTTTTCAGACTCTAGTCATTAAGTCGAAACTGAGTCCTTATCGAGACCCCTTTAAGAGTACCTTTTGTAAAGATTTGATCCCTTTAAAGCGAACTCTGAAATGATGTATAACAGTTTTCTTAAAATCATTGTCGTAATAAATTCATGAGTTATGCAGAAATAACATTTTTGCCAAGGTTTTTATTGGAAGACTCGAGTCGTTCTAAGTTGCACTTAAAAAACTCAATAAAGATCTATCAACTCGAGACTTCAAACTTAAAAGACTCGGAAGTTTTAAAATCGCAAAGTCGCTAAAAAACCACTGGAGTTCACCAAATTTAGACTTAAAAGACTCGAGTTCTTGTTCTTACCAACTCTAAAATGAAAAATCGACCCCATATATACGAGTAGGATCACTGGTGTATCCATTGACATATATCTAAGGACGGGCCCTACAGGCAATAAGAATGGGGCCATTACAGCGGTGTCACGCACACGAATTCGAGCCAAGTACAACGCCACAACGCGATTGGTTGATGAGTTCGCATCACGCGTGTGATTTGTCGCAACTAGTTGACGACACGATTGGCTCGAATTCGTGAGTGACACCACTGAACTAGCACCATTCTTAGTGCCCATGAGGCCGGTCCTTAGATATAAGTATGTCAATGGGTGTCTATCTGGATGTCCGTCCATCTGTCACAATTTGAAATTATTGGACCGATTGAGTTGAAATTTGATACAAATATGTAAGGCTATGACCCAAACACGTATTATCTGCTATTATAATTCAATTAAACTTGACATGCAACATTCTATCGTTTATATTTTGTACTTGTATACAATAACAACGCTGCAATTTCCGGCCCGGAAATTATTAAAGAAATGCGCCGACTTACACGATCCAGTTACGAGGCTTTATTCCCGGATTCGGTGAGTCGGCAGAAACAATTGGCTGAATTCGTTTTTATTTTACCCGGGCAATTGTTCCCGGTTTCATTTAACTTTGACAATAAAACAATACACTGGAATAGCTATCCTTCCCTTCATGATGTTGGCTTGTGAAGTGCTTCATTCAACCTGAAAACAATCATAGGAGGTGTATTCAGATACGCGAATTGTGATCACATTTTGAAGCCAAAACAGAGAGCGTAACGTATTTAAAATTAAAGTTTCCAGCGTCTAAATTAGACCAGCGGTTGAACAAAAATGGGTTTCGATAATATTAAAGTTTTTTCTTTTTTGATATGTCATTGGGAGTATGTTAAATAATACTTTGGGAAAAAGTTAGAAATTTTAAGGTTGAGCTTTCGGTTATATTTATATATTTTAATTTTTGCTAATAACTAAGTAAATATAGAATTAAAGTTACAGAAAACTTTAGCATATCGAATAACACTTCAATTTATGTACAATTTTCAGTTTTTAGAAATCTGGAACAGCTGCTTTCTGGTAAACGTAAAAACACGAGTTATTTTGTAAATATAGAATTAGAGTTGCTGATATTGCAAAATTACGATATTATCGATCAACTTAGTATTCTAGTAAAAAGTTAGACATGTAGACAATGTGCTTGTCTAGATATTAAGCAGTATAGCTAATATTGAATTAAAGTTTGTAGAGTTAATAATAATCGATCATCAACAATGATCTCAGTTACTAAACAAAAATTTAGAAATATAAAATCACGGCGACACTCATTACTGATATGTATGCATTCCTTGCTTATATAAATACGTTACGTTTCAAACGCGCGGCAAGTTTGCGCGCGCCGCGCGCTGTGGCAGGAGGCAGCGAACAACGGTAGTGGGGAGCGGGGTGCCCTTGACTGCGTCTACGGTCCATCAAAAAAAATCCTAAAGCGTGTTTTAAATTAATAGCAATAGAAAATTGTTATTTTGTTGTTACTATAATAGGTATTGCCCGCGGTTTCGTTCACGTAGAATTCGTTATCGCGTTACATGAATATTATTTATTTATTTAAACTTTATTGCACAAACAAAAAAAAACACAAATGGCGGACTTAATGCCAAAAGGCATTCTCTACCAGTCAACCATTGGGTCAAATAGAGACAAAAAAAACACATTCTCATACAGATGACCACCCTTCCTTGTACCATTTTAAAAGCCAGTTGCAGCTTTTCTTTCCCGATTTTTTTCAGATGTTTGGACTTGGTATTTTCCTCGCGATAGTTATTTGTTTTAAGGGGAATGTTGTTGTTAACCGCTAATGCTAATATTGATAACCGATAGTTATATAGAGATACGTTATAAGGTATGTGCACCCTCATGTTATTTATTTCTGATAAGAAATAAATGTAAGACAAAATTCACAGTGATACATTTCAAGTAGGTTGCCTTGTAAGATTGCGTACGGATAGTTTTTTTTGTTTGTTATTTCATCGTATGATATATCAAATGAAAGCTTATTTGAAAGTTGCCGTATTAAAAAAGTTGGTCCAGTTAATGGTCGCCTAGATTAACCGATTTTTATATAAAATGTAGGCAACCATCGACTGGACCAACTTGTTAAAAAGGCAACCTAGTACAGTTAGTAATATAGTACCTGGGCGACCGAGCTTTGCTCGGTTATAACTATTTATTGTAATATGGTGGTGATAATGTACATAAACTTAAAAAGTAAAATGTGAACTGACAATTATTATTATTTACAATCGATTTTAACCTTACAGCACTTGTCACAGAGTAACGCCATCTATTGTCGATTTCTCTTATTACATAGGTCTTTTTTTTTACTAAATTAAACTTGTGTAAAACAATAAAAATTAAAAAATTATATATAAACTTGAACATATAAAAAAAACAAAAGTTAGTCACCGGGCGAGAATCGAACCCGTAACACTCGTTTAGCAGTCCGCGTCTTAACCCGCTGGACCAGACGGACAGTGGCCGGCAACACGAAATTAGTGACCATATTCTGCGTCGAAAGAAAAACGCATGAAAACTCGAAAACACGCGTTTTCCCAAACATAAGACTAATCTAGATAGATTGTATACCCCCCAAAACCCCTATATACCAAATTTCAGCGAAATCGTTAGAGCCGTTTCCGAGATCACAGAAATATAATTATATATATATATATACAAGAATTGCTCGTTTAAAGGTATAAGATAAAATAACTTTTCTTTTGATATATCATGTGACGTTTTCGTTTACACACTAAAAGCACAGTGTAAAAAGTAACAGTGGGCCGACGCCTTTGATGTTTGCGTAAATGCCGATACCGCTCAAGGTCTCCGTACCTACCTAGGGTTATCACAGACTTACACAACTGCCCAAAAGAGGATGGAAATGTTTTTAGTTTTCATGTTGTATGATGTATGTGTACTAATTTTACAAATGACGTCCATTTTGGAAATAAAGATGGCGGACGTCACTTTTTTGAAAAAGTCGTCATGGGTGTTGTTTTCTGGGTTTTTAGGGGTGTGGATTTCAAAAATGGCATCTATTTTGAAAATAAATATGGCGGACGCTACTTTTTGAAATGGGTGTCGATGTGTGTAGCCGTGATATCAACCACCTTTAATTCTAAAATGGTCTCTATTTTTGAAATCTGCACCAACAAGAACCGCCAAAAGTGACGTCATTTTTGTAATTGGAACCCCGAGGAACCTCGGAGATGACACCCATATCGATTTTTAAGAAAAATTAATGTCCGCCATCTTGGATTTCAAAATAGACGTCATTTTCGTAATCGGAATCCTGAGGAACCTCGGATATGACACCCATATCGACTTTTAAGAAAAAATAATTTCCGCCATCTTGGATTTCAAAATGAACGTCATTTTCGTAATCGGATCCCCGAGGAACCTCGGAGATGACACCCATATCAATTTTTAAGAAAAATTAATGTCCGCCATCTTGGATTTCAAAATGAACGTCATTTTCGTAATCGGAACCCCGAGGAACCTCGGAGATGACACCCATATCGATTTTTAAGAAAAATTAATGTCCGCCATCTTGGATTTCAAAATAGACGTCATTTTCGTAATCGGAATCCCGAGGAACCTCGGATATGACACCCATATCGACTTAAGAAAAAATAATTTCCGCCATCTAGGATTTCAAAATGAACGTCATTTTCGTAATCGGATCCCCGAGGAACCTCGGAGATGACACCCATATCGATTTTTAAGAAAAAATAATGTTCGCCATCTTGGATTGCAAAATGGACGTCATTTTCGTAATCGGAACCTCGAAGAACCTCGGAGATGACACCCATACCGATTTTTAAGAAAAATGAATGTCCGCCATCTTGGGTTCCATAATGGATGTCATTTTCGTAATCGGCACCCTGAGGACTTTCAAAAATAATGAAAACATCAAATACTACATGATACATATACAAACAGAAGCAAGAAACAATTTCTTGCTTTTTAAAGTCTTAAACTACTCATAATTTCTTAAAATAAGTTATAAAACATGTCCGCCAAGTTGAATTTGAAAATTGATATCATAATTATGATATATTTTTGTTTACACTGAGACAAATAATTAGCACATGTCGTATGAAATATTTTAATTGTGTGTTTTTTTTTAATTTTTTTTATACTACGTCGGTGGCAAACAAGCATACGGCCTGCCTGATGGTAAGCAGTATCCGTAGCCTATGTACGCCTGCAACTCCAGAGGAGTTACATGCGCGTTGCCGACCCTAACACCCTCCCACCCCTCGTTGAGCTCTGGCAACCTTACTCACCGGCAGGAACACAACACTATGAGTAGGGTCTAGTGTTATTTGGCTGCGATTTTCTGTAAGGTGGAGGTACTTCCCCAGTTGGGTTCTGCTCTAGATCTGGAATGACATCCGCTGTGCTGTGCCCTACCACACAGAGCCAGATGACATTTGCAATGCCCATACCTCTCTTATAATGCCTGTGCTAAAAATGTGATTGCGAACTACCTGCAATAACTATACAGTACCTGGGCGACCGAGCTTTGCTCGGTTATAACTAACTATTTATTGTAATATGGTGGTGTATAGGTGATAATCTTAACTACATTCTTTTACTAAATTAAACTTGTCTAAAACAATAAAAATTAAATATAAAATTGAACATATAAAAAAAAAACAAAAGTTAGTCACCAGGCGAGATTCGAACCCGTAACACTCGTTTAGCAGTCCGCGTCTTAACCCGCTGGACCAGACGGACAGTGGCCGGCAACACGAAATTAGCGACCATATTCTGCGTCGAAAGAAAAACGCATGAAAACTAGAAAACACGCGTTTTCCCAAACATAAGACTAATCTAGATCGATTGTTTACCCCCAAAAACCCCCATATACCAAATTTCAGCAAAATCGTTAGAGCCGTTTCCGAGATCCCGGAAATATATATATATATACAAGAATTGCTCGTTTAAAGGTATAAGATAATTAGGCATTAAAACACTCGTGTGATCTTTTTAAGAAACTCACTTCGTTCGTTTCCTAAGCCCACACTCGTGTATTTTAATGCATTTTATTATGTAGCAGTAACATAAACTACTAATATATGTTGAAAGTAAGTACAGGCGGCTAACACAATGGTAACAAAAGACAAAAGTTTTGAAAATGTAATTTTCATCATCGTCACTTGGCTGTACATTTGAGGGCCTATCGCGAACCACGTTCGACGTGTTACCTCTCTGTCGCACTTGTAAATTCGTACGTAAGTATGACAGGGAGGCAACACGTCGAACGTGGTTCGCGGTAAGCCCTCTGATGCCACCTCCATTAGTCTTTTGTACGCCGGTATAGCCTTCGACTCAATGTATAATCTACACTTTTTATGGAAAAGGAGGAACTACCTCCTTCCCGTAGAAATATTTAACTTTCCCATCACCAAGAAAGATTATTTGCTCGCAGTTATTAACTGCTCAATTCCTCGTTTTTTCTCTGTTACTAAGTCAGTACAGTACAGTACACATATCAAACATTTTTCACTCATTTTGAAGTCATAATAACTTTTATTCTATAATTAAATTCATGTAATGTCCGCATCTAAGTTATGTGCACGATAAACAAACAAATGAATGATTTGAAAGAAAAGACAAACAGCGCTTGCGAAGCTGAGCGGGGAGCGCGGGCGGGGCGAGGTATCTATCGCTCACTAGGTCGGCTACGATAGGCTCCCGCGCGCCGAGCCGACATGTTGACGGACCAGCGCGGCGTGGTTATGAATTTCGCGCCTTTTTAAGTTGATTTTACTATTACAATGCAAGCTACACACAGATATTTCTACCTTTCCATAAAATGGCTGCATATATTATTTTATAGTAATAGACTTATCTCTACGGACTTTAATTCAATATTAGATCTTACAGGACAAAAAACGCATATTCATTGTAAAGCACATATCCTATTCTTCTAATTTTTTGCCTTGCCTATTAACTTAAGAATTTAGATATGATATTGTGGATTTTTCAAACTTTAATTCAATATTGACAAAATAATAAGCTAATTTGAGTTTGACAAAGTAGCACGTTGAATTTTTTTCTAAAAATTTGATAGCATAAAGCCTCATACATATTATAAAAGACGATGCTTAAATTTTGTACTTTAATTCAATATTCAAAATTCATCAATAAAAATACATAAATACCTTATTTATATCTAACGCTCGTTCTAAATTTTCTTCATATATTACAAATATGCTTAAAAATATGTCCCATACCAGATAAACATCACTTTTCACTCTTTAGAATTATCGAAACTTATAGGGCAAAAATCCGGTCCCACTATTGGTCTAAATGCTCACCAAGGAAGTATTTATAAACCTTACCTATATATATATATATTTTTTATATAAATAAATATTGGACATTTTTACACGAATTGACTGAGCCCCACAGTAAGCTCAAGAAGGCTTGTGTTGCGGGTACTCAGACAACGATAAATATAATATTATAAAATATAGAAAACACCCATGACTCAGGAACAAGTATCCGTGCTCATCACACGAATAAATGCCCTTACCGGGATTCGAACCCAGGACCATCGGCTTCACAGGCAGGGTCACCCACTAGGCTAGACCGGTCGTCAATATGACACGAATTTCATTTCTAGATCATATTAGTTTCATATTGTGCATAAGCCTTTTTCGAGTGCGTGCGTAAATGCGAGAGAACTTATTGCCGCTCCTAAACGAAGTCGTACTTTTGCTTTTATTGTGAGTTTATACGACTACTCACGATTATGTCCGAATCCGAAATAAACCATACAACATAATACTAGGGTAAGTACCTACGTGCGAGAGACGAATTCGGTCATAAATGTGATCATGCTGGTCACGCTATTGACAATTTAGATGACGAAGAAAATTACAGATACCAGAATATCGAGGGTTGCCTGGTGAAACCCAATAAGTATGTGAAACCTAGTTTCGAGAAAAACGTTGTTAAAGGTTTATGGTCATCAAACACTAATTTTGGTCAATAAATTCGTAGTTTTGTAAGTTCTTCGTATAAGGAAATTTTATCCACTTTAAGTTAATTAATGTTTTAGTTATGTAACTAATTTAGTTTTCCTGTAAGAAAATGTCTTTTACCGAGGGGTCTCGACTTATTGGGTTTACGCAAAAATAAAAAAGCCGTTCATGTTTCTAAGAGGTTTTATAAGTTTAATAAAAACTAAAAAATAGAAGTTAATCACCAAGTGAGAACATTATTCTTCATCAGAATCATTTGGTGCTTTGCCGGCAAATGTTTTTAGGCTTCTTATTCAGATGGCTTAGCTTGCTTTGCTTACGTCGCTTCAGTGGTTTGACACGACTCCAAACTCTGTCTAAAATTAAGTAAAGTGTCTTCCACTTGTGAACACCCAAACTTTCTGGGATCATACTGTTATTGCAGCAGTCAGTTGGTTTTAATACTTTTAATGTATCGTCCTCTGAATCTGGAACATAAGAAGGAGCTCTTTCTATACATTCACCTTCTCCAGAAATACGAACGTTGTTAAGTATCGGCAAGAAACGTTCCTGCTGTTTGCATGGGCTGGGAGTTTCAGGAATCATAATATAATGGCCGGAATCATTTTCCTGAAGTGTATCTTTCTCTGAATCTGAATCTAGAACATAAGCTCCTGCCGAATGGTCACCTTCTATTGAAATCCAAACTCGATCTAAAACTTAATCAATCAGCACCATAAAAAAGTTTTCCTGTCACTGTCTTAACTGTAGCCCGCTTGAGGGAGTCAAGATTTGTGTGGGGTTTAGCACAGGTTTTCTCCTCAATAACCTGCCATAAGGCATAATCCAGGGGGTTAAGGTCCGGGCTGGAGGACGGCCAGTCTTCGTGGGCAATAAAGTCAATTTTGTTCCTTCGAAACCAGGCTTGAGTTGTTTTTGCCTTATGTGCAGGAGCTGAGTCCTGTTGAAAGACCCATGGCTGGTTTTAAAATAGGGTGTGGCTTAAGGGCTTCACTATTGGTTCAAGAACGGTTTCCTGGTAAACTTTGGCCCCAGTTTTCACACCTTTTTCACAGAAATGAACCTGTGTTAGCCCTGAGTATGACACACCCAGCCAATACATCACATAAGAGGGATGATGGCCTCGTTACACTCTCGGAGCAGCCGCAATCGCCTCTTGACTGTTTTTTTTTATACACTCTGTCATTCTAGCGGTTACAACATTCTTCAATGGTAAATTTTTTTTCATCTGTAAATAGTATTTTTCGGTTGCAATTTTGTGCGTACCGCTTCAATAGCACGCGACTTCTCCCTAGCCTCATAGTCTTTAATTGTCCATTAAGCAAATGACCTTTTTGTCTGCGGTAAGCGTGTAGTCCAAAGTCTTCATTGATAACTTTTTTTAGGGAGCTTCTCTTCACAGACATCTGTATTGCCAACAACTTTTGCTTCCGGACGGGGTTTCTTGCAATTCTCGCCTTCACTGCCTTTATTAGAGCTGGGGTCCGAACGGTGCGTGATCTTCCAGACCTCTTGCGTTCATCGAAGCTCTGAGTACTGTATTTATTAATTGTGCCATAAACAAATTGTTTGTTGATTTTTAGGTTTTCCAGCAACTTCAAGTTAATGCACAATATACTATTACGGATCTTCAAACCATGGAAACTTACCATCTTTATTGTTTTGCAGATAACAGCTTGTTTTTATTTGCCGTTGAAATACTAATAGGTCCAGTCATAGAAAATCTGTTATTAGAAGCACTTGTTCCCACTGGAACGCAAAAAAACAATATTATTTAATAATTTAACCATACAATTTAAACTACATTTTTATTATTTTGTACCGTAAGCATCACTCAAAGTCGCGTAGTTTGATTAATAGTTAGTGCTAAAACCCGACAAGTTCGCTCCAAACGAAACAACGACAATGTTTTTCATACTAACGGTTACAATAGCTTAGATTTATTGTTATTTAAACACAGTACTATAAAAAATATGTAGTTATATCGTTCAGGCGTAATCGCCTGAACAATATAACTACATCGTGACCTAATTAATGGTCATAACCATAACATGATTTGTACGACAATTCTAAAATTATTTCTAGGTTAGAAAATTAGATGTTACCTGTTTCTAGCATGTTACTGCAGGCTAGTTACACTAATTTTCTGCCTCGGTCACCCATCACACAACTTTTAACATATATACAACCTTCATTAATACAATATACAACTTTTTAAAACATATTTTCAATTAAATATGCAACGACGCAGCGGAGCGCTTGCGATGGTGTCACTACCTATCGAGGCGGCGCATGACCTTGCGGTCGTTAAACATACGTATTGGATTCTTCCCCGAACAACTTCTTAAAAGAAATTTGTTAAAGGCCCGTGCGAGAATCCGATAACTAGACTTAACATAATATTTCATAAAGATTTGTTTCAGATAAGTACTATAAGTTTGTTTATTGGGTTTTTCTTGTAAGTAGTTTGTACGTTTAATAAATAATATCGTAAAAGTAGAATCCGACAATTGCTTTTACCGTATTCTAAGTCTTACTAAAATCCTTTTAAGGTTCGAATCGTAATGAGCTAACACCGGGTAAGTAATATTAACTGATTCTACGTTTTGTGTTTAGTTTAATTTAGTGTAAATATCTCTGTACTAAATACCTATAAATGTGTATTATGTGGTTCTTCCACTAATTATTACTAAAAACTGAAGCCTTAAATGTACTTGTAGTTTTTAGTTCTAAATTAAAACTTCAAATCAAGTACTTATTGGATTATCAACTCGGCATATTTCCGTGATACATGTCAAATCCGCTTATCCGATATTACTATTAGATTAAGCGATACCGAATCAGTCTAAGACTGTTTTTACTTTAAAATTTCACTTTTCGTCACTTATTGGGTTTCACCAGGCAACCCTCGATATATACCTTCCCGAATAGTAAAGACTGTTAGGCTCCACACAAAATTCTGTTTTTGACGTTATGGTAGATCGTGTCATCATACCTATTCAAAATTCATCGAAAGCTGCATTGATCTACGTTTATAAACACACTAATTTTGACTTTGGCCCAGAAAAACCTCATGCTGCCCAGGTAGCTTATTTTAAGAGGCGGCTAACTTATGTGTGTGCTAGTCCTTCAGGGCTCCACTCACCTTACATCTAATCGCATGTTTTCGATACATTGAGGCATTTAATCGATCAAATGAATTTGTTACATTGCACCTACTTAGTTGGCTACGTGTCGTATCGGAAATGGCATGCGATTTATAGCTAGCTATGTGCAATGGTGCTCTTAAACCTTCGCTAAGTGAATTCAGCTACAACAAACATCATCAAGAGAAAGATGATTTGCAGAGCTTCATATACATCTCTATACTTACACTCACAATGTTAATTACCTATTATAAAACATTACAATCCACATTATACCGCTTGTTTACACAATGTTATACCGTATTTGTAGGCTTCTTCCTGCTAATTGGAATTCTGTGTCTCTCATCTCGATATCACTTTACATATCCTCTGTCAGAGACAAGTAAATAAAAAGACTTTCAACACACACAAGCATTGGATTTGTAGATGGCGCCGCTTAGCGCGGCGGTAGCGGTTACCTATACACCCACAGCCACAATAAACATAGTAGGTACTTGCTCACGATGCTGCTTTCACGATTCTGACTATCCTGATGTACAATCTGTATCAAAACAAGATCAAATTGTTAAATCGGATCGAATTTTGATTATTTTATGAACCAGTAGATAATCTTCTTTATACATAGAGAGAGATTGGTAGGTAATACCTATGTAAATTATTTTTTCACCACACCAGCTGGTGGTCTCTTGATTGTTCAAAAACTGATGAGAAAGTTGTAGGTACTTTATCCACACGTGGGGAAAAGTAATGCAAATTTTGAGTTGTTGTATGTTAGCTGACAGAATTGACTCTTAAATGATGATTTTGAATGATAAATATTTAATGTTACAGTTAGTATTTTCTTCGGGTTAGTGTGGTGAAAAATTTTGAGTTTCTCTCGGGGACAAAATTTGTTTAACCCGTGCCTTGAATCCCTCGCCACGCTCAAGATTCCACTTTTCGAACCGCTCACTACGCTCTTGGTTCAATTTTGGGATCTTTACTCGGGTATCAATATTAGCACGAGCGGTTAAACAACAACTCATCCCCTTAGTAAAACAAATAATTATTACATGTATTTTAGTTGGCCTCCGGCTCTTGCAGAAGTGCAAGTAGCACCATGACAATCTGGTGCGTGGGGTCTAGGGTGTGGTGGTGGTAGGTACAAGATTTAACACCGTAGCTCTCCGAGATAGTTATAATTATAATAGACTGTTTTACTAGCTTTAGCCTCTTGATAGTTAGGTCAAAGCTACCTATACCATAAATTTTAGGCTAAAAACGGAAGCCTCAGAATTCAATTTGAAGTAGATAAAGGATTTGGGACTTTAACCAACAATACCCAAAGTTGTAAACCCCCTTACTCCGTATGAAGGAGATAAGAGGTTAGCGACCTGTGGCGACAGATATTTTAATTGTTAATGTATTAATAAATAATATTAATGTTATTATATTTAAACGCCATTACGGTTCCGCGCGACGCGAGCGCGGTGAACAAGAACTTGCCTTATCGCTCGGTTCGCTTCGCCGTAGATCGGCGACCCGAGCGTGCATTCGTGCGCGCTCGGAAATCCTAGTTAGTCGGCAGATATCCACTCTCGAGGCTGGACGCATGCGCTCGCGCCGCCCGAGTAACGGTTAATGCTTACGCACCGACTCGCTTACATTTTGGATTAAATTCGGTTTGCGCTGCGCGCCGAATAGCGCTTATAGTTTTAGTTCCTTTTTATGTACGCTATCCTTATGCGCTTTTTCTATCTCCTGTGCTTACTTTAAGTTTCTCTTCAACTATACTGTGCTGTGCTTGTACTCTTATTTCTTTTCTTTGTGCTTGTGACTCTTGTGTGCCGTTATTGACAATATATATATTTAGTGTGGAAACTAGCTGGTTTTACTTCTCTCATTAGGCTAGTTCACCACATAAATTGGTGACCCCGACGTGATTACGGACAGTTGTGTAACGGACATTTTTAAATATTACCGTGTAACCGGTGTAACGGCCATTTTTGAATTTTAATTTATAACAAACGTTTGTATTTTAAACTTTTACATACTTTATTGAGTTTTATATTTAAACAAGCATTACGCTCTCAAGATTTTGAGTACAGTTTCAAGTTTAAAATAGACCTTTTGAATTTTAAGTTCAAAATGCCTAATGGTAATCAGGGCGCACCTGAGGTGACTGTGCAGGTCCCTGGACCGGGGGCCAGTTCGAGTGAGTCATCCGTTAGCCACATAAGTGTTAAGCCACCGCCCTTTTATCCGGATAAGCCGACTATGTGGTTCGCTCAGCTAGATGGCCAGTTTACGTTGACAAAGATTACGAGTGACACTACGAAGTTTTATCATGCCATATCCGTTTTGGAGTATAAATACGCGGTTGAAGTTGAGGATATTATAACCAACCCGCCGGCGAGTGATAAATATGGCACCCTCAAGAGGGAACTCATAGCTCGTTTGTCAAGTTCTAAGCAGGAGCGTTTAAAGCAGTTGATGTCGAAAGAGGAGCTCGGTGACAGGAAGCCGAGCCAGTTTTTGCGGCATATTCGGAGTTTAGCGGGTGCAGATTATCCGGATGATTTTATTCGCCATTTGTGGATGAGTCGATTACCTACAGTGTTGCAAAGCATAATCGCTTACCAGGATAATTTGCCATTGGACACCGTGGCACAGATGGCGGACAAGGTGCATGAAGTTACACCGCCCGGACCTGGTTATCAGGTGGCTGCGGCGTCGTCATCAAGCGTTCCTGGTTCCATGATAGACCAGTTGCACCAGAAAATTGACGCATTAGCGTCAAGGCTTGACGCGATGTCCACCTCCCCGGGCCGTCAGGGTCAGCCCCGGTCGAGGTCCCGCGGCAAGCCACGTAATCGTTCCAGGAGCCGGCCGCGAGCTGGCAAGCCCAGCAGCGACGGCCAGCGCCTGTGCTGGTACCACTACAAGTATGCGGAAAAGGCAGATAAGTGCATTCCCCCTTGTGCGTATTCAAAAAACTAGTAGATCGGTCGCTCGTAGCGGCCAGTGAAAGTGTTCCAGTGTCAAAGCGTTTATTTGTTACTGACGCTAAAACAAAAATTCAGTTTTTGGTGGACACCGGGTCCGATCTATGTGTTTATCCGGTTAGCTTTTTGCGTGCGCAACGACGTCATATTAAGACTGATTATGAACTTTACGCCGCAAATAATACTACCATTAGTACTTATGGCTGGCTTACCTTGTCACTTGATTTTAATTTACGCCGTATGTTTTGTTGGCGCTTTGTAATCGCTGATGTGAGCAAACCTATTATCGGAGTGGATTTTCTCTCATTTTATCATTTACTTGTCGATGTTCGTTATGCTCGTTTAGTCGATGGAATAACTTTGCTCTCATCAGCCGCTGTAGATGCTTCAGCTTGTCCTTACCCCAAAATTAAAGTAATTTCTGGTAATATGCCGTTTCACACCTTACTTGAGGAATACCCGGACATTATTAAGCCTGCCGGTAATCCTCAGGAGCGGAAGTGTAAACACCAGACGCAGCACTTTATTAAGACTACGCCAGGTGCGCCTGTATTTTCAAGGCCACGGCGTTTAGCACCGGATCGCCTCAAAATTGCGAAGCGGGAATTTGAGGATATGGTGCGCTCGGGGATTGCGCGACGATCGGAGAGTCCTTGGTCGTCTCCGCTGCACTTAGTACCTAAAAAGGACAATGGCTGGCGTCCTTGTGGCGATTATCGCGCTCTTAACGCACGGACTGTCCCTGATAGGTACCCAGTGCGGCACATCGCTGATTTCTCGCATAACCTTTTTAAATGCAAGGTATTTAGCAAGTTGGATTTAGTGCGCGCGTATAATCAAATTCCCGTCGCGCCCGAGGACGTTCCGAAAACGGCAATCACGACACCTTTTGGACTTTTCGAATTCCCATTTATGAGTTTTGGTTTGCGCAATGCGGCGCAAACATTCCAACGGTTTATGGACGAAGTCCTTAGGGGTCTTGATTTCTGTTTTCCGTTTATCGATGACGTTTTAGTAGCCTCTGCCAATGACTCAGAACATGAAGCCCATTTACGAGCGGTTTTTGAGCGTTTCAATGACCATGGTATATTGCTTAATGCTAATAAATGTGTATTTGCGGTACCGGAAGTAGAGTTTTTAGGTTACTTGGTCTCGTCGGAGGGTACTAAGCCTATTGGAGCTAGGGTGAAGGCTATTCAAGATTTTCCTAAGCCTAAGATGATTAAGGACCTGAGGCGTTTCCTAGGGGCACTAAATTTTTACAGGCGGTTTATTACTGGTGCTGCTAAATTACAAGCTCCTCTCCATGCACTACTAAGTGGTCCAGGGGTGAAGAGCAACAGCCCGGTTGTCTGGACTCCAGAGTCAGAGGAGGCTTTTAATGTTTGCAAGTCAAGTATTGCAAATGCCGCTCTGCTGGCGCATCCAGACCCTTCCGCTCCCCTAGCGGTGGTTACAGATGCTTCAGATTTCGCCATTGGTTCTCATCCAACAACAGGTCGAGGGACATTGGCAACCATTGGGATTTTTCTCTCGCAAGTTGACACCCGCTCAGACGAGGTATAGCACCTACGATCGCGAACTTTTAGCCATTTATGAGTCAGTGAAGTACTTTAGATACATGATCGAGTTGAAACCGTTTTTTATACTCACTGACCATAAACCTATAGTCTCCGCTCTTAAAAAATCCCTCGATTCGTGTTCTCCGCGGCAATTCCGGTATTTAGATTTTATTTCTCAGTTTACGTCGGATATCCGGTATATATCAGGTGAAGAGAATGTCGTCGCGGACTCGCTATCGAGGATTGAGGCCATCACAGATGGACTTGACTTACAGATTTTAGCTTTGTCACAGGCTACGGATACAGAACTTCGGGATTTAATCAATGGCGGTTCATCTCTGAATTTAGAAAAAAAATCATTTGGATCGGTCAAGTTATTTTGTGATGTATCCCGGCCAGCCCCGCGGCCCTTCATTACATCAGAGTTCCGGAAGCAAGTTTTTGATTCCCTCCATGGACTCAGTCACCCTAGCGCTAGAAACACTATCAGGTTGGTGACTGGGCGTTACGTGTGGCCAGGGATCAAGAAGGATTGTAGGATATGGGCGCGAGCGTGTATCCCGTGCCAGCGCTCTAAAGTATCACGCCACGTGCATGCCCCGGTTCATGATTTCAAGCCACCTACTGGTAGGTTCTCACATGTTCACGTCGATCTAATTGGCCCTATGCCTGTGTCGAACGGTTTTAAATATTGTCTCACGGCTGTAGATAGGTTTACGCGTTGGCCTGAGGCAGTACCGTTGTACGATATCACGGCGGAAAGTGTTGCCAAAGCTTTCATTTCGACGTGGGTGGCACGTTTTGGCTGTCCTCAGAATGTTACTACTGACCGAGGCAGGCAATTCGACTCCAATTTATTCCGGCAGATAGCAACAATGACTGGGTCTCGTCACTTGCAAACTACTGCGTATCACCCGGCTGCGAATGGAATCGTGGAGAGGTTCCATCGCCAGCTCAAGGCTGCCATTATGTGCCACGCAGATGAATGTTGGACTGAAACCCTTCCACTAGTACTTTTAGGTATACGTAGTGCATGGAAGGAAGATCTGTCTGCTTCGACCGCCGAGTTAGTTTACGGCGAGCCGTTAAGACTTCCCAGCGACTTATTGCAACCGACACCTGACCAACTGACGGACTATACCGATTTCTTGTCACGTTTGCGTCAGCATATGAAAAAGTTGCAACCGACAACGGTTACACGTCATGGCTCTGCCAAAATTTTTATTTATAAGGACTTGGCAACTGCAACTCACGTTTTTGTGAGACAAGATTTTGTTCGTAGGTCGCTACAGCCACCGTATGCTGGCCCCTACAGAGTAATCGATAGGTCGGATAAGTATTATAGGGTTGACATCGCCGGTAATGAGGTTTCTATTTCTATTGATAGGTTAAAACCTGCCTACGTTTTGACCGAAACGTCTGGCCCTACCAAAACGTCATCGACCGTCTTGCCTAGCTCAGTTGCCATTCCTTCTGAACCTAAAGTGTCTCGTTCTGGTCGCCATATACGTTTCCCCGATTATTATCGACCGTAAAGGTCTCGGGGGGGCTGATGTGGCGACAGATATTTTAATTGTTAATGTATTAATAAATAATATTAATGTTATTATATTTAAACGCCATTACGGTTCCGCGCGACGCGAGCGCGGTGAACAAGAACTTGCCTTATCGCTCGGTTCGCTTCGCCGTAGATCGGCGACCCGAGCGTGCATTCGTGCGCGCTCGGAAATCCTAGTTAGTCGGCAGATATCCACTCTCGAGGCTGGACGCATGCGCTCGCGCCGCCCGAGTAACGGTTAATGCTTACGCACCGACTCGCTTACATTTTGGATTAAATTCGGTTTGCGCTGCGCGCCGAATAGCGCTTATAGTTTTAGTTCCTTTTTATGTACGCTATCCTTATGCGCTTTTTCTATCTCCTGTGCTTACTTTAAGTTTCTCTTCAACTATACTGTGCTGTGCTTGTACTCTTATTTCTTTTCTTTGTGCTTGTGACTCTTGTGTGCCGTTATTGACAATATATATATTTAGTGTGGAAACTAGCTGGTTTTACTTCTCTCATTAGGCTAGTTCACCACAGACCTTAGCCGACGAAATATGGGTTTGAGACATCATCGCCAAGGGGCCCGTGGTGGCTCCATATAAAATGAAGAGACATGGCAACAAAATATACCTCCCTGTCCCTCTCAGCATACAATGTCCTGTAAAAGAATGGATGTAATAACCCCTATATTCTGTGTTATTTACTTGTCTGCGCAACTGTATTTATAACGCGATACCTGCTGTAGACTTCCCACTTGGGTCGTTATGGGGAGGGATCCCAATCGCAATATACATAATTTTAAATGCGAGAGCAATTAAGCACAACAAGTATCTTTACTTTTAAATTAAGTATTTACATATTTTGACTTTTGAAAGAAAAATATTGTCCAGCTTTTGTCAATTTATATTCGTGTCTTAGTATTTCTATAAAAGCGTGGAGTATAATATACTTCGTGTAGTTTGTCCGTATGCCTTCTAACCAGTTAGAATTATGCAGATTGTTTATTTAGTCACCTCCAATAATTTACGGGGTGCCACTTTTACTAAGGGACCAACCCCGAAATCTCGAGAAAAAATTGGCTGTTTCGTAAATTATTGCAGGGGAGTAAATAAACACCCTGCATGTTGGCAGGCTGGACATGTCTGCCGCATGCATCCTGAACGGTGGGCCAAAATGATTACCGAGTGCAGGCAGTGCAGGCAGACCGAAAAGGAGATGGCGGGACGACTTGGACGCATTTTGTGCAATGTACAAATGACAGACTTGGGGGGGGAGGCCTATGCCCAGCAGTGGGACACTAAATTAGGGTAATGAAATGAATAAAAAAAACGCCATCGAAGAGTTAGCCGAACGCCGACGGTACCTGGATTAGACAGAGAATTAAGAAATTTAATCTACTTCTTTACTTTTTTGTTGATTTTATGATTAGTACCTGGGCGACCGAGCTTTGCTCGGTTATAACTATTTATTGTAATATGGTGGTGTATAGGTGATAATCTTAACTACAGTTTTTACTAAATTAAACTTGTCTAAAACAATAAAAATTAAAAAAAAATATATATAAACTTGAACATATAAAAAAAAAAACAAAAGTTAGTCATCGGGCGAGATTCGAACCCGTAACACTCGTTTAGCAGTCCGCGTCTTAACCCGCTGGACCAGACGGACAGTGGCCGGCAACACGAAATTAGCGACCATATTCTGCGTCGTTAGAAAAACGCATGAAAACTCGAAAACACGCGTTTTCCCAAACATAAGACTAATCTAGATAGATTGTATACCCCCAAAAACCCCCATATACCAAATTTCAGCGAAATCGTTAGAGCCGTTTCCGAGATCACAGAAATATATATACATATATATATATATATACAAGAATTGCTCGTTTAAAGGTATAAGATAAATGTGCTTGATGTTTTTTTTGTAGGTCTAAATGGCCTTATTGATATTATTACCATAATCGTAAACAGTACCTTTATGTTTCGACTTCGTCCGTCCGTCTGTCTGTCATATCACTTGCAATATTTTTTGATTCAATTATATACGCGTAATTCATTGTTATATAATACAATGTACCTACTTAATTCAATTATCAATTAAACTACAAAAGTGGGGGGTGTGTCGCTGTTGGTACTGCCTAATACCTATGTTTCACTCTAAAAATCCATTTTGTTTTCCTGCGTTGACTACATTTGTATTATGTAATCTCTTCCTCGTGCTATACCTATGTTAAAAGTCCGCATATTACTGTAATCCTTTTCACCATAAATCGCCCGAGTGAAGTGACCCCCATTCCGCTCGATCTACTTATCACTCCCGGGCGAAGGTCCCGCGAAAAGTTCTGACCAGCGATAAGGAAAGCTGGAAAAAATCTATCTCTGTGTGTCACGTGAAACTTTAGTGATGTGACTATTAGTGAGTTACCTGTTTCCCTTTCGAGCTTTCCTGAGAAAAGATCAGCCACAATATTTCCGGGAAAGCTTATGATTCTATGCTTACACGGCTGACAGTTAGAAAAAAAAAGATTACTGTGACTCAAAGTAAAAAAAAAAAACCTTTTCAATTGTCATGGTCGTAAAATTGACATTTGAGTCGCATGTAAGCGGCTAACAATGCCGCAACGCAGGCTTCGTCAGGTGAACACAAAATTATAATCAGCTACAGGCGTCGTCACAATACAATACAATGGTAAAATCTACAACAGACTTCGTCAACTTACTCTAAAAGTATTCATTTAAAAAAACCTACAAATAAAAGCACCCTTTAACTCGCCGCCAGCAGGCAGTGTGCCCAGCAGGCTGGCCGCATTTCCCCGACACTTATTACATATATAGAAACTGCCAGCCCTGCCGACGCGCCTCCGATTGGTCCGCCCAAGTACGATTTTCTTTAGTCTTGATAAAATACGGTAAAATAACCTAAAATGTAATATCAATATATTTAATTTAATTTAATATATTGATTGGTTATTCTTGGACATTTTACTCCCAATTGAAGTGAACAGTAGAGTATACAACTCGGGCATACGGGCCTCTCGACCTATATCGGTCCGAGCGTAAGCGAGTAAAGCCTCGGTTAACATGGTTCGGTATATGCCCTTGTTGTATAATCTACCATTTTATTTTCTTAAAAGACTTAACTTTTCTTCCTAGACTAAACAAGAAATAACTTTTCCATTTTCTTAAAAGTGCCTACTTACTAGAGTCGAGTCAAGCTTCCTAGAGTCGGGCCTAGAGATGGGTAGGGGTGAATTATACAAAGCGCCTAATAAATAACTTTATACCCACCAATTCGGGTACAAACGAGTAAATACTGCTAAATTGAGTATTTACTCGTGAGCACAGATATCCTCGTGAGTAATTGCTCACTACCCATCTCTGGTCGGGCCACGTTGAGTTTTCAAGGTAAGTACTTCAAACTTACGATGTGGCCGATGGTTAAAAATATCATATCTCTGTAGCCCAAGAAAATAAAAAAGGTTTAAATTTTTCACAAAATATTTCAAGCCTCCTTGACATTCGATAAAATGGGTACTATATATATCCGGACACGTCTACACTGAGACAGACATAAATAGTTACATAATCAGCACTAATACTAACAATAACGAATATTTAAGGATTTTTTTCAAAATTAAATATCTCCACATCACTACGCTACTGCACATCACTACGTCAAACTCCAGTGACGTGGCAAAAACCAAGAATTTGTTCTACCTTTTTCTAAATTTGTTCTTTGCCAAAACATCGATTAGAGGATGTGTGGTTCAGCTAGAGTGTTTTATAATTGCAAAACGTGCGTTTTATGTATAGAAACCGGACTAATCCCAATAAGGCCTAGGTTTACCCTCTGCGTTGGAAGGTCAGATGGCAGTCGCTTTCATAAAAACTAGTGCCTGTGCCAATTTTGGGGATTAGTTGTCCAGCTGGCCCTAGGCTCCCATGAGCCGTTGCAAAAATGCCGGAACAAACGCTCGCGTCGCATCCTCGGAATAAGAGGTAATTTTAACTTGTCTTCTGTACAATAAAGTTTTTACAATACCTGTCTTCCTCAGTTGAACACAGAAATCTCCTGCAAAGTACTAGACAACCGGTGTTAGTGACCCAGCCTACGAAGCTGATGGTCCCGGGTTCAAATCCTGGTAAGGGCATTTATTCGTGTGATGAGCATGGATATTTGTTCCTGAGTCATGGGTGTTTTCTATGTATTTAAGTATTTATATATTATATATATCGTTGTCTAAGTACCCTCAACACAAGCCTTATTGAGCTTACTGTGGGACTTAGTCAATTTGTGTAATAATGTCCTATAATATTTATTTATTTTTTACTGTCGTAGATTACAGGTGTTCAAACACATTAGCCGGCCGCTCGTCAGAATATGTAATTCTCCATTGTGTTATTTGTGCTGGAAACGCGTGCATTATTAATGTTAGTAATTTTACGTCAGCTACGTCTTACGTTCAGTTACATATTACCTAGTTCATCTGAATCCCTTTGAAGCTCTGAAATGCTGATTGTGTCTTTATCAAAAGTCAAATATAAGTTGTATATCCTCATGCCGCGATATAACGATAGGTATTGGTAAACTACGTCTTCAAAGTGTTTGAATGTGGGAGGAATCTAACTGCTTATTATTCACACATAAGGGGGCACCCATAAATGGCCTGAGGGGTTTTTGACCTAAATAACCAAAAAAATATTAAACTGAAAGAGATGATTTTTTTTAAAAATGATATAGGAGGCAGACGAATCACCTGATGGCAACGTAGTGATTATATGCTCTTTGGATGGCAACACCAGAGAGGTTGTAAGTGCTTTGCTGGCCTGTAAGATGGGAGTAGGTAAATTCTTTTCTTGAAGGTTTGAATAGATTATTCTTAAAGAAAAAGTGACCAAGTGGCCAGTGGCGGAGGCCGGATTTTTCTTTAGTGTATCTATTCTACACATCTATTGTTCTTGTCTATATGACATCTATTGCATCTTTAAACTTATACTTGTATTTATTGACGTGAACGAGACGCACGGGCGAATGATAACGTTGGAATGGAATGCAATGTAAGTTAGAATTGGCCTCCAGAGTCATGCTATATACGCATCAGGCATAATATAATGTTGGTCTTTATTACGGATACGGGCTCCGCTATACCATAGAGAAATAAGTAAGCATAGAGTGCTCACTCTATATATCAGTTTTCTTACCAAAAGGCTTATTATTTTCTTAGTCGACTTAGTGTCAAATAGCGGATTTATCAGTACTGCTACTTCACAATAGATGTCGCCACGAACGAAAAGTTTAATGCTCAACAATGGCTCAGAAATTTTCAGCTAATATTATAACTGGATTAACCGGAACTTCATTCTCAACTCCTTCTGCTTATAATATTAGTTGTAAATTGTTGACTAATACACTTTTCGTCAGTCGCGACTCTTTGGAAATCTAGTGCCAAGTAGCGGTACTGACGCTAGATATCGACTACGTAAATAATAAGCGTTTAGGACTTTTGGTAATAAAACTGCTGTATCGAGTGAGCACTCTATTATTACGTCTTTCTATATGGCTATACCTACATACTCACTAAAAATATTACCAGCACATTAATTCTCCCAAGTTTTAGTTAGCCATACATATAATATTTACTTAACGGTATTTCTGCGGGTTTGTAGCGCGATAATATAATTTATCTTCACACAAGTTTAGTCCGACTTTCATCCCTTATCTAAAATAGATCAGCTCTCATGTTACAAAGTTTTTTTATACACACTTCTACAAAGCCAAACTTCAGCGTAATAAATTCTAAAAGCACTCTGAAGACGAGGAAAATACTTAGATTTTACGTAAATAGAAATTTCATTTTTGAACACGAAACTTTTATTTAATATATTTACATACCTACAAAAGTGCCTATTTTATTTACAAGGTACCCACATTAAGGTTACCTAAAAAGTAAACACTTCTTAAACAATTTAATTAAGATTTACATCATGAATAAATCCAGGATTGAACATTATAAAATAATTAATAAACATAAACAAACTCTTAGTCGAATGCAAAGTTCTTAAACTAAAGCAAAAAGTGACTAGTTTAGTGCCCCAGTTTCAAACTGAAGGTAATAAGAAACGTCGTAATTTTCTTGGCTTGGTAAGAAACGTGAAGTCGCGTTTTCAACCAGACTCCCTAGTAATTTTCCACGATTTATTCTTGCGACTGCAAACCATTATTATTAACGTCTTTTAGAACAGACATGATAAACGTTTGCTATCGCAATTCTGGATAATGAGGGAACATATAAAACTTTGGGTAGATTCCGAGTTAGGTTATAAAAACCAGGTTATACCGGGTGGGCCTCGAACTGGCCAACATTTGTTCGAACGTTGTTTTTTTAAATGTAGCTGCATTTAAAACAACGTTCGTTTTGATTTTTAGTTTACTTTAAAGTTAGACTTTTTGCTAAGACGCAATGTATTGCGAAATTTGTTATGTAAAGCGTGACTAGTAATGTCAATTACAAAGATTAGAAGTACAATGAATACAATATTTATTCTGTATGAAAAATAGAAAGTCAAAAGGATTCATCATTTTAAAAAGTTGTTTAACAAAAGTTTTATTATTTGAGGGGTACAATATATGTTTTAATTATTTGCTGCTCTTATAGGCCACACCCAGTAGTTTGGCCCAGGAATGTCTTATCTCATTTCAAACATATACAGAGAGGATCATACCGTCTTTATCTTACGCTCGTATTAGCACCCAAAAGAAAGGGATGAGTATAACTTTCCTGGTTTTTACTGACTGACAAGTTGTGTTTGCCAGACTATATTTACCTACCTTTTGTCGTTTTCGCGTGAAAGCGTAAATAATCTTTATTCACTCAAACTTTATTTATATTAGTAGAACTAAGAAGGTAACAAGTACATACTAAGTAGGTAGGTAAGTAAGGTAAACGAAGTCTACCTACAGAGAAAATGGAATTCTACGTTACATTTTTTCGTGTAAAATAAAATCTTAATGTTAGCAACACCTTGTCCGGGCGTGTGCACCGTTTGTGAAGCGTGAAGTGCAATTTTACTGCTTACCGGGTATGTACAACATGTAAACTTCAAATCAAATACATCTAAAATGAATCATGTTTCGTAGGAAATAAATTTCATTTTGGAAACTATTGCTGAAGGGAGATAGTAAGTGTTTAGTGAATTTCCCGCATTGCAACGAGAGTCTGCTATTGTTTCAGCCAACCCAGAAGGTCACCGTCATCCACTTTGCCAGGCTTAAGTCATCCACTGGAACGAGGTCTCCTCCAAGGATCTTTACATCGACCGGCCATCATACAACTGCGATCTTAAGATCATCGGTCCACTTTATTGGGGGGCCTTCTGCTGAGTTAGGTACTCGGTTAGAAGTCGCCACTCAAGAATCTTTGTATCTCAGCGGCCATCGGTTCCACATATAATTTTACATCCACTGTCACTTAACTGGGAATTCAAAATTTTCTAAACCTTTTTAAGGGTCCATAGTCAACTAGGAAGCTTTAAGGCCGGCAGAGAGACAATTAAACCGATATGGTGAAACTAGGGCCACTTGAACGATCTCACTAACCCGGGGTCAACCGGTTAAACCATTAACCCGGTGTTAAATTGTGCTGGTAACTCCAGGTTTTCCATTTTTCAATTCCATTCATATTATGTCCATTCATTGCATGCATGCATGCATTTTTTTTTACACAATAACATGACTATAAAGGAATCTCGAAATTTGAAGGTTAGTCACTTTCCAATTACATACAACCGAAAAATGACTAATTATCAAATTGTACCATTTGTTAACGGCACCAATCATGGAACATTTAAGAGAGAATTTGGAGTATTTTTGATATTTCACCGACGCCTGTAAAATTTCTACCGCTTTACGCTTTAAAATTTGAATGTCCAATTCGTCCTTTATATTTTCTATGTATTTAATGAAAGCTACTGCAATTGGTTTCAATATTATTAACCAATTGAAACTGTGGTTTTTTGGTTTTGTTTTGGTTTGGTTTTCATGGAATGTATGGCGCCATTCATTTTCAAAATAACAAATATCAAATAAACATTAAACTTAAGCAGCTCTTTGGCTTTTGTTTATGTAAAATGTTGTCAGCGTTTAAAAACTGATGGTAAATACTTGTTTTACAGGATTTGTCTATACCATCCCATCACTGGTGCCTGTTCCATTATAGGGGTGTTTACTATATTAATAAACGCAGTCGATAGAATTCAATCTAATAGGTACCATAACGATAGTTTTACATATGCAACGCTCATCCTAAAGCTAGTGTGTATGTTCGCCTTTAGTCCTGAAAACAGCTGAAATGGAAAACAGGTTAGCAGAGAAATTTACACGCCGTTGCGTTTCAATAACAGTCTGAACTTTCGAATACATACTTACTTTGTAACCCTTGTCATAGAATAAAGTGTTAGTATATTATGTGTATTGTTGTGTTGTTAGTATTTCAGATATAACGATGGTTTGACTCCTATATTTAGTTGTTGAATACGAATAGTTGCATTGCAGGCAGCTAGGTAGGTCACACGCTTGGTTGCGATTTTGGTAGAATAAAAGAAGACAAGTTAACATCAATTCGTCTTTATTAAACTTTCAATAACTAATACTTTGTACTACAAGATATAGATTCATCGTAACATTAGCTATGTACAAAATGTTTACGCGCGTAGTTCATATGCATAGTAAAATATTATTCAAGGTCTTATTAAAAAAATAATAGTAACAAGTAAGTACACACATAAATGAAATTTAGGCACTGCACTTGTTTCCTCTTCATATCACATTCACAGGCTCTATACAACGAACTCTCGATTATTACTCAATTATTCTAGTAAGCGTTTCCTTTCTTATAACAATAATTAGGTATTAAAGATATATTTGGGTCGGTAAGAGCTCAATCACGTATGAGAATACCCATCTGTGTTCATTTTCGTTAAATTATGTAACTAATTGTAATGTATAAAATTTAATGAATTTTTGAAAACAGACGTTACTCGGTCAAAGTAATTTTCGTTGTTTTGTTTCTGACCACTCTGTCACCCTTTTATTTTGTCTTTTATTAAATAAATAAAAAAGTTGAGTGCTATTGCATGTCTTTCTAGCTTTATATTATAATTCTCTTGAAAAAAATTAAAAACAAAATTTCGTCTAATACAAAATGCTCCACTACGTCACACTTTTTGGGCACAAAAAACAAGACAAAGAAAATAATTTTGACCCTACTAATCCTATTTAACTGCGGCAATATTAATGTGTTTTTTTTGAGAAAATATTTTTTTAAAGTTTTGGGAAATGCTAGTCAGTTTATCCCATATACTGAAGTGGCGTAAAAAAAAACTAAGGCAGCAGTCCTAACCTCGACGACAAGAAAGCGAATAGCGTTGAGCAAGTGTTTTCTTTGCTTTTCACCTCGGGGTCGGACAGCTGCACAACATCACGACGGGTCGACGTGGAGGTCTGACAAGAGCTAATGCCTCCTCTACACGATGGCCCAGCGTAGGCCAGTCCAAGGGACACATTTATGCGTTAGAGGGAGCAAGTGATATTGCTATCTCATTCCACCGCATAGTAAGTAAGTAAATATTCTTTATTGTGCACCATACAGTTAAAAATAGACAGGAAATGAAAAAAACACTTAAAAGTTAGGTAACAACAGGCAGTCTTATCGTTTAGAAGCGATCTCTTCCAGACAACCTTTGGGTAGCGGGAAACTATGAACTTACAACATTGAACGGGTACTGCCGATATACATATAATTCAACAAAATGAAGACGCAAACAATATAATACATACTTACATACTAATAAAATAAATACATATATACATACATACATTATATATTATACAATCATAAATAAAGGCAAGTTAAGGCAGCGAAAGGTAAATGAGTCTTCAAAAGATTTTTGAAAACGGGAAGGGATTTAGCACGTCTAAAGTCTAATGGCAAAGCATTCCACAACCGAACAGCACGAAAAGTAAAAGAGTTGCCATAAAATTTTGATGATGAAGGTGGTGGAGCAAGGAGATGCTTCTCCGTACAGCGGACTGAGGAAAGATAGTTGAAACGCTTTTTAAGATATAGAGGGGTAGAGGGGGGTTGAAAAGAATGTTATAAAGAAGTACAAAAATATGAGAGTTACGGCGATAACGAATAGGGAGCCACTTGAGCTGGGTACGAAATTCAGAGACGTCCCTTAGACTGGCCTACGCTGGGCCATCGTGTAGAGGAACCATAAGACACATCTAAATAATTTGATACAAATAACTTCTCGCAAATCTTGTTATAAAACAAAATGAGTATACCTTTGGATTTTCTCCAATTATAGTGCAAAGCCGTATGTAAATGTAAAATAGTAGTAAGTATGTTGGATTATGTTATTGTAGAATTTTTTTTCATACTTATAATTTACAGAAAAAATAATATGAATACATGGGGTTGTACAATAAACAATTACAACTTATTGCAGGTCCAATATTAGTACGAAGGCATTACCTAGGCTATGATTTAATAGTACCCATGCTTTTATGTCAATGGAGAAAAATATTTATTTTTGCCAAGCGAAAATATACACGGGATACGTAAAAACAGATAGGTACGATGAATCGTTAATGGACACAGTTTAAAAGGGCGAATAATTACATGGAACGATTGGAATTTATTGTAAAGTATACAAGCACTCTAGCGGATTGCTACATATTCAAATCAAATCGGCAAATGCCCGAGGCGGGCGAACAGATAGGTTAATTTTATTACGTTGCACGTGTCCAGGTGCATTAATTTTCGATTCGCGTGTGATTTATTCGGTACGATGTTTTTTTAGCCTTTCAGTTCGGACAGCTCATACTAGCAAATTAAGTTTTATAGGTCATGTAGGCATCACATACTGTTTTATTATAGCGTAGGTATGTATTAAAGGAAAAATAAACTATTTTGAGTTGTACAGAAAACCGTGCGTAAATGTTATGTTACAGCTACCTGGGACGTGGGCGTCAACCCACCTTATATCCTTTGATCTTAAATACAGCAATTTGCATGTTTATAGGTAATTCACATGAGGCAACAGGGCCGAGCACTTAAAAGTTACCGTATAAGTGCTTGCTTAGAAACTAGAATTTTGTCATGGCAATATTTTGCCTGTACAAAGGCTACGTGAACCGTTTTTCAGGGGACGTAAGACATGAGACGTAAAACGCGTAAAACCACAGACTCGAAGTCCACATAACTTCATAACTGGTCTAAAGTTTTAATTAAATACCCTGTGGGCAACGACACGTTTATTGATTTTTAATTTTAACAACCAATTTTGTTACTCCATTGTCCTTTTATTGACCTTAATATTCTATAACTTTGACCCCAATCGCATTAGGTACTATTGAAACAATCAGTGCCGACGCAGACTAAAGACCATTGTCCTCAAAATTTGGTGAATTAATCTGTCCTTTAAAATTTTGAAGTAACTCCTAGAATGATTTTGCGTGAAATTGAACACTTGATATGAAATTTGAAAACATGATTAACTATGCTGAGTTGATATTATACAGTGTCTCTTCTGTTAAGTTTAATACTATTAAGTGCTCGTGGAGGAAAGTGACAATTTAATTGGTCTTTTCGAATGGACTAACTGTACCTACAACTAACAACGTTTTTTGATGAAAAAGTTTGTACCCATAATAGAATTTGTTTTATTCATAAACACACAAACAGTAATAGACAGACATAAAAGAGAACATAGTGAATAGTAAAGTGTCACGATAATGAGTTTTTGTTGCAAAAAACTGTATGTCGAAATGTTCCCAGGACTAATAATTAAGAGGCAACAGGAGTGGTAATTTCTGCATAAAAAACGTACTCGACTGTTTTATCCGTCAATGATCTTTGAACACAGACTTTTATTATTAATATCTCTGTTGGACTGTTTTGCTTTTTTTGATATATTTGTTTCTTAAGGCGTTAGTGCATTTGAAATATTCGTGAAAATGGCCTAATTTACTAGGCCGCAAAAAGAGAAGCATGGTATTCAAAACTGGCATCAATTAGCCTAAAAAGCAAAACCATTCATTACCATTTAAATCTCAAAATTTCGTTACATTTGGTTAAGTTTTGGAGGAGAAAATTTTTCACCTAACCTGGCGTTGTCCTTATCGCACTAGTTTTAGGAGCCGCTTCCGTTAGCGAGACGGATATATTCATCTACAATATTTAAATTTCAGCTCCTGGTATCCTCTTTACAAATGTCGATTGTTAAATTGATAAAGCAAACTTTTGAATCAAATCCACGGGCTCATCTCGTTAGTAGACGGAGGTTTTTATTAGCTTACTACTGTTTACGAAACGTTTTTTGTAATACTTCACTTTTTCATTCAATGATTATAATACCTATAAATGATTCAGTTTTCCTTTAACATTGGCACGTTGTTTAATTGCATATTTTCCTTATTTGGCAAATCTCACATAAATACACTTTAGAAAGTTAAATTTTGACTTTTTCACAAAAATACCAATTTATATATTTACAGGAAGACCACATAGAAATTACTATTTACCTATAGACGTCCAGTTATTGAAATAGTAGTGTTGAAATATAGAGATCAAATTTAAAAACGTGTAATTAAGTTTATAATCTACCTAAAAGTATTTAAAGTCGTACACCTAAATACCTCGACGCGAAGACAGTTGTGGTAATAGGTACGTATCTACAGATTATGTATTGTCTAGATAATATTAAAGGTACACGCGCGAAGCGGTACGGGCTCATACGACTATGTATGTATACAACAATTTAGCTATAGATATGCTTTTTCTTGCTTTGATCAAAAGACATTTCAGTAATACAGGGTCCCTAGTTATAAGATGTATATTTAACTTTAAAATAATTGATTTCATTATAACTTAAAACTAAATAGTAGGGACTCTTAAAATACGAGTAGGCAATGCTGTCATAAACTCAACATACCTCTCTCGTAATCTCTTAAATCTAATAAGTACAAGTGACTAGAGATTTTCCAAATAGAGCTCCGATTCTGTTAATTATAGTAAGTTAAACAATCATGATAATGATATGTACAAAATCGTATTGTAAACATGCACGAGGTTCTAAGTATTTAGACTTTGTTGAACAAAGACATCATTGGGCTTAAAACTAAACTGATATAAGTAAGTAATGTAGTTATCTTCTACATCTAATAGAGTCTCTTCGAGGCCTAGCTACATTAATTGTAAGTATCGAAACATCATCACATTGACCCAAGGTTGATTTAATCGCGACTGATTAAATCTATTTGGTAAATAATTTACATCAAAGTTCTAAAGACTAATGAGCACAATATTAAACACGACATCGCGGAAATGGAATTGTCTTCAGTTAACTTAACTGTTAATATTAAACTTAAGGCTGCGAGTGCTGGGCAGCGAGGACGCGGCCGAGAGCAGCCGCTCCGTCTCGTCACTCAGATCACTGGCAGAATACCTATTCCTTTTCATATTAGTTATTTTTGCGTCTTGCCGTTCCAGTTTTTTCACTTCAGGCTGTATATCAATGTCTTTGACGCTTTCGCTGAGGCTTCTGTTGAGTTCGAACTTTTCGCTTGCTGTACTTGAGGGGGTTTGGCTGCCGTTCTCTGATTCTACGATTTGTTCCAGCGTGCTGGGTCTGCGACTCCGAGGGTCATAGTAGTCGACCGCGGAAGGTGCCGGTGCTAGTGTCGTCACCGGTTCGAGGCCAAGCAAGAGCATCACTGTGGCAGGGTGCTCAAGAATGTATTGTGTAATGGAATGAAGGAAGGGTTCCGTCTGCGTGTGTCGATGTACTTTCAGACGGTCAGGTGTGATCGGCCGTTCTTGCTGTGGAAAGGAAATGTATTATGACTGGTGGTGCTTTATTTTATGCATGGTGTGATTTTTTTTAATACAGCATCCCTATTAGCATATTCCGTGAAACTAGCCAACTTTGCCCGCATTTTTTCGAAAAAAACACGAATTATTAAAAAAAGTCATGTTATGATTTTTTTTTGTTCAGCACATCCACTGTGATCAAACGCATTTTAAAAACCCCTTTTTTAGATTTTCGTAAATAACTCGTAAACGGTGGCTTATAGTAAAAAAAATGTTTTACATAAATATTAAAATAAAATTTTCTAGGTTCTGTACATTTTTTCGCACCGATCAATATTTAATGAGATATTAACCCTTTTCGCCAAATATTAACGCCAATAGAATTTCAACTTTAGTATTCCGATTTAAAGTTCAAATTAGATTGCACTTTCGGAAAATGAGAGTTGCCTTCAAATGAATCATCAAAGCTGGATTAATTAAAATATTTTTTTTTTGGGAAATCCTTGTAGATTAGTGCGGCCTGGAAAAGGCTTAAAGGCGGAATGTTAATTATAATCAATTTCCAGGTCCTTTTTTTAGTTTTTCGTAAATAACTCGTAAACGGTGACCCAAATCAAAAAATGTTTAGAAACATAAATAATCTATATAACATTTTCTACAAAAAAACATTCAAAGCAGTTTTCTCTGTAATCAATATTTAAAAGATATTATAGCGGGAAAGTTAATTACAATGAATTCTCAGGTCCCTTTTTCTATAGAAAATAATAAATAAATAAATAAATATTATAGGACATTATTACAGAAAATACATGCCGAATCTAAGTTTAAAGCTCATACACTTCCAGGAGACATTCTCTTAATAGGAAACTCGGAGGAATATGAATTCCACTTTTAACTATACATTTATACGTGATCTACCCCAATATTAACATTTTATTCGACTGCGAGTTAACCAGAAAGTAGGGTTATGGGTTTAAGTACTGAAGATTCAGTACACCCTGTAACTTAGGATACTGGATCGATTTTTTAAAATGACGTATCGGTAGATTCCTCTTGCTCTTCGCAACCTGTTTACGCTTGTTTTATTACAGAAAAATCAATAAAGCCGCCTTGAGAGGACTCTGAATATTAAAACATTTTTTTTTGTAGCGCCTCAACTTTTAAGCGGATTTTAATAAAATAGACATCAGTAGATCCATAATTGATGGTACACGAGTGCTATATAATACAAAGTTACTAAAATTAACGGAGGAAAACTTTTTAGGGCTATATAATGTGATTGCAAAAACAGATTTTAGATCTTAAATGGGGTTCAAACAATAGTAACCGTAATCAAATTTGACATCTACAATTTCTGAGATCCCTGTTTGCGTGTCTTAAAATTTGAGCTTCGGGGACCACGAGGATCAGACGGCACAGAAAAAAAGTATGCGACTTTTTTGTATTTTCTTTTATCTCTATAGCTATGGATTTATTATGAATATTGTGTAAGGCGAAGTGAAATCTTATTAAAGTCACAATTTTTTTTTTATACCACTATGTCCATAAAACGAAGCTATCTCATAGGAATATGGCTCAGAAGTCAAAAAGTTGTACTACCTACTGACGTTTTATTCAAATAAAATTCGGAATAAATAAATATTTGTACTTTTTAGGGTTCCGTAGCCAAATGGCAAAAAACGGAACCCTTATAGATTCGTCATGTCCGTCTGTCTGTTCGATTATTATTAACTTGTTACTAGACATATGAATGTTAGCAAATTAGAATATTTTCGAATTTAAGGATTCTTCTCTCTATATACGTTAATGCTAGGGTACATATTATTTTTTTCGATATAAATCGTGTTCAAATGTATAGTTAAAAGTGGAATGACGTTTTGTTCATATTCTTCCAAGTTTCATATTAAGAGAATATCCCCTGAAAGGGTCTAAGCGCTAAATCTGGGTTCAGCAAGCATTTTTTATGGCAAGATGTATTTTTCTCGCAAAGATGTCTAGGACTTACACGATAAATAAAATAAAAATAAATAAATATTATAGGACATTATTACACAAATTGACTAAGTCCCACAGTAAGCTCAATAAGGCTTGTGTTGAGGGTACTTAGACAACGATATATATAATGTATAAATATTTATAAATACTTAAATACATAGAAAACACCAATGACTCAGGAACAAATATCCATGTTCATCACACGAATAAATGCCCTTACCAGGATTTGAACCCGGGACCATCGGCTTCATAGGCAGGGTCACAAGTCAAAACAACAAGTCTAATAATAATAATAATAATACACGTTAGCTGAGGTCAAGGTAAATTATCTAAAAGTATTTTTTTTAATTTGTTCTTTACTTCCATTATGCTATATTTCTTTTCCTCTCTTAACCATTCTATATCATTATATATTTTTGGGACCAAAAATGTATCTGTTCTTCTACCATAATAGTTTATGGGCAAAGATAACCTTGGAGGCAAAGTTGGCTTGTTCCACGGGTCCTTAATTTGTTTTGGTTTTGCATAAATTATGAGCTATATTTACTTGATCCCAGCAGAAGACGTCAGGAGGATGGCTACAGCTGCGCGCGAGTTGATTGGGAGGAGTGCTCCACTGAAGGTTGGGATTAGAATGCGCAGAGTGCCAGCCGGCCGGCGGTGCTGCCGTCATCTCCTGCAATGCTTGTATTGCATTCCGTACCTGTTTCATATTACAAGTTAAAATGGGAAATGAGTTGAATAAAACGAAAGTGACTTTGACGGCCACTAATAAATAATATACTAATATATTATTTATTAGTGGCCGTCAAAGTTCACTACCCAAGTTCATAAATACACATGGTTATTTACAAACTTTCATGAAAATGAAGAAAAACCTAAACCTAGTTGGATTTGTTAGTGTTCATGCAATCTGTTTTGTGACATACTATGTATGAATCTGATACTTAGTGTGAAGAGCTACCTAACTATAATCGTTTCAAACCGAAAAGTTGAAATATACAGTCAATAATATAAGATGAAAACGTATAAAATACTTGTACATATTTATTACCTTGACTGTATACCTGCAATAATATGTTGCACAACGAAGCGCGAAAAAATATTTGACACAATGATATTTGTAACGCCATAATAGCGTATCTTGTAATTTTGTGAGCTTCGTTGTAGATTAGAGGATATATGACACTATTGCAGGAAACTGTGCTTATTGAAAGTAATGATAGATTTAAGCCATGGTCCAGTGAACAAACCATTTACATTCACTGATAAAATATGACAAAAATAAAGCGATTTGCTTATGTTATCAAATGATACCCTTATCTAATACCGATTCCTTGTCTCGTCGTTTATGATAAAACGGGTCAACATAAAGTTAATGGCGTGTGACATCATTGTTTGACTTGCCTCCATGCTGAGCGCGGCGACGTCGTGATGCAAGCTCGATACCTGCGTATCAAGTCTATCTACAGAAGACCGCGTGTTGTACACTTCTAAATTTAATCCCTCCAATGAGTCGGCTTTCGTAATTTTAGGCGTCGCAACGGAACGCTGTCTTTCTATTCTCTCACGTAATTCCCTGTGCGTTAATCGTTGTCCGTCTGGTCTGGAATATGTAAAAATAATTAATGCGAAAACGGTCTAAACAAAACACTTATAACGACCAGGTGTTCTAATTAGGGCAAGTATCCTTGCTCCACTGAATGCCTTAGAGACAAGTTAGGGGTAATTAAAACTATGTTTAAGTATGTTATTTTACTTATTTACCTGCAATTGAAATACACTAGGTACAGCACATTATTCCAAAATCGGTGATTACTAATTACTGTTATTTAAGAAGTTAGGGAACATCTTCTAAGATAGCTGTCTTCACCGACTCATTTAAAAATCCATCCTGTGTATATACTGTGGTAATCATGTTCTAATACAATGTACGATAATCGGTTATAATGTTTGGCATGTATCTATCTACTCATACCTTTGTCTGGATTAAGTAAACCAGGGGCACATTAATTAACTAGATTTAACGGTTTGCACAGCTTTGATCATTTTAGATAACGGTTACATTACGATTTCATGCAAAGCTTGTTAGTTGCCTGTCGATAACAAATAATGGGATAGTGAGTTTAATAGAACTTGCATGTACAAAATTACTCTGTGTTAGGTTTACAACTATTTCATTGGGAGTCGCTGAAGCAACACAGTGAGTTTCTCGGGAGTTACTTAGTAAGTAGTTTGATGAAATGAACATCTGAAAATATTGAAGTTCTTCGAGTTTTTAGATGATTTTATTAGTTTCAATGATTACCTGAATTTAAGATGGCGAGGACTATTATTGATGCTAGGAGGCGGTGGTTTGATTTTAGGGGAAAGACCTTCCTCTGCTATATTTTCATCATCTTCTGATATGGAAGGTAGGGTAAGGGAGGGGTGGCCATTTCCGTCTGACTCTTGTTCAGCTTCATAGCCTTCTCGAAGGTTATAAGTGAGATCGTGCTGGATATCCTGAATAAACTCTTGCTGGTATTCCGGATAGAGTCGAAGGACTTCTGCTAACCCATTCATAGCTATACACTTTAAATCACAATATGTGAGAGCCTGAAATAAGACATAGTCCACGTAAGATAATGCTAGAAACCTACATCTAAGATCATAATTGTGAAAGTAAATATTTATACCTTTACGTCGCTGCTCGATTTCACGATGACTGAGTCTTGATTGTTGTTTTGTGACTGTCCCATATTGTATGCATGCAAATGAGCATTCATATCACAGCCCACCAAGTCTCCTTTACCTGTTCAGCAAATAAATAAACGCGTGGAAATTCGGACACAATAAACGAGCAGAGCTGTTCAGTTCATTGATACTTACCTAGAATAGCGACGACCATATCGTTTTGCATTACTTCCATTGAACCGTTGCAAATGTAATAAATGTATGTGAGCGCATCGCCTTTATGGACGAGGTATTCGCCAGGAGCGCAAAAGTTGTTACGAATGTGCAACGATAGTAGCTTTAAGCATCCTTGGGACGCCGACTCGAAAATTGGAAGCGATAGGATTTCTCGGTGCAAATGTAATGAAACATCGCCTCTCAGCTCTTCGGGGAATTCCTTTAGAGTCTGAAAAATAAAATAAATACTATAACGAGCTTTATGCGAATTTTATTCACTTCGTTTACGACTTCAAAGGGACTGGACAGTGGCATTAAATTTACATCCATCTCTCAAACATGCTTAAGATTTACGAGGAAAAAAGAAAATTATGGTGTAGAGAAAAATCTTGTAATCCTTTTAGAAGACGTCTGAGATCCATTTAAAAACATTAAAGTTCGTCCTTTGAGAGAATTACGGTAGATTAAACTGGTTGCTGTGTTGCGTTGACTTACCTCGTGAATATCAATCCCGTGGTTGAGCGACCACATGGTTTGGAAGTAGTCTTGCATGCGTTGCTTGAGTTCCTTGGGGACTTGATTGATGGTGAGGAAATCCTTCAAATCGCGCCACTTGCTCTGATACATGGACCGGCGCGAGTACATTCTTTGAATAATGGCGGTTACGTTACCGAACACAACAGCGTGCATGAGTGCTACAGGGAGGAGAAATAGTAGACTGTACAATGAGAGCATAAAATAATCCACGAGGCAATGTGTCGGTTCGTTAATGGATTAATATTTTCAGTTTGTATTGTAATTAGGTAATTGAATTGTATTATGTATATATGTAAAACAAGCATTCAAATCACGGCTATATTTTATTGTTAAAAGCTTTGCATTACATTTTATCCTTTAAACGTTTGTGACAGAACTAATGGCCTGACTAAGTAATGACTTTAGTGTACTTTAATGAATTTGACCAATCATGTTTCGATGCGGTCAAGATGATAAAACTAAACGATGGAACAAAAGATGTCAACGAGCCTCTTTTTCAGTAGATAATTTTGTTTCATTATTTAGGTTGTATATTAGATAAATTATTGTTTCAGTTGACTCATAGAATCAATCAAGTTTTTCAATATCGTACCTTACTTAGGCCGAAGCACGGTACTCGACTGAAAAGCTCTCTAATATATCAAGATCGTATAAAATACCACAGAAAAAAGTATAATATGGATTGACTTATTAATCTTATTATAGTATTCATAAGTTAAACTTACCTCCAATGAGCATAGTAAGTATGCTAAATACTTTCTCTGGTAAAGTGTTAGCGGAGACGTTTCCAAAGCCAACGCTGGTGAGAGAAGAGCAAGTGAAGTACAGTGCGGTGACGTAGCTCTCACTGTGTGATATCTCAGGCACCGGAACTTTGAGCCGCTCTGCCAAATTGTTTATCCATCCTGTATACGTACCGAGAAATCGATTACACGCATTAAAAATAACCTCCACGTACATTCACGCTTTGGGTTAATCGAAAATTAACCTGTTTAAAATCAACAAGAGTATTTATGGGTTTCGTATTATACTGTTTGGAAAGGAAGAGGAAACATGCACTTAAATAATGTGATGTCTGAGTATCTTTATATTAAGCTGTTTGTTCCATTTCACTCGGAAAAAAGATAAAACAATACCTAAAATACGGAGCATTTGATTTTACTTTAGACACAAAATACCTTATACTTAATACCTTAGTTTTTGACTGTTTTGAAGTGTCCTAAACTGTAAAGCGGGCCTACTGCTGCATATCAACCAACCATAAATAACCTATCTTGGTCTTAACATTAGGTTTATTTGTCTACCTATCTACATAATTTGCAGATTTTTTCCATCACCACAAACAGTCAAAGTTTGTATAATATAAAAATAAACACACACACACACACACACAAAAATGTACCAAAAAAAGGCCAAAAAGGCATAAAAAAATATACAAGCATTATATTCATACGTTTGACCGGCCAAATTCAGTAATCGTTAACCTTGGCCATAGTTCCCTTTGTATGAGAATTACCACCTCCGTGCGCTAAAAATTTTTTTTTTTCAAAGAAAGAATATGAACCCTTTACCCTCTGGGTTGGAAGGTCAGATGGCAGTCGCTTTCGTAAAAACTAGTGCCTACGCCAAATCTTGGGATTAGTTGTCAAGCGGACCCCAGGCTCCTATGAGCCGCGGCAAAATGCCGGGACAACGCGAGGAAGAAGAAGAAAGAAAGAATATGAACGCTTAGTTTCAAGTGATACTTTTCAGAATAAAAATAAAATTTGTAAAAATGTTTATACAGGATGTTTATTTAGTGACCTGCAATGATTTATAAATGCGGGGTAAATATATAGGTCACACTGAGCAACTTTTACTATGGGACCAACCCCGAAATGTGCTAATCGCCACATGTGATTGTAAAGGGCAAAATATTGAAAAGAAAATATATATTTCATATTTTTGTGCACGAATCCATTTTTTTGTATGAAAGTGTACTACTAATGTTGGATAAATGAATTTCGTCCCTGATTTATATGAAAATGATACCAAACTTGACATGACAGCTTCAGGTAGGTAGAAACAAGCCAAAAGTTAATCTTGTGGTTGGGGCATTAGATCAACTAAATACGATATAAGGGACAATCGTGCCAAGTGTTACACAAATTATGTATAGATAGAATCCCTTTTCCCTTCTTATATATTTTTAAATATTGATCCTAGCAAAAAACTGAGTACAATGTTTTTTGTAGAAAATTTAATTAGATTACTTATGAAAAGAATATTTTATGCTGTTGAGCACCTTTTACGAGTTGTTTACGAATAACTATTAAAAGGGACCTTTGAACTCCCTCCTACCCGTTAGCTTCACCCCCACCCATCAGTAGTTTTAGTATGTTCTTTAATACACCATTCCCTACAACTATGCCAAAATTCGCTTATACGCTGGTCAGCGGCGGCTGGCGATTAAAAATTATATTAAAGAAAAACTAAAACTACAAAAACTATTAATCATCGCAAAATACCTATATGTATAGATATCGGTTTTCGTCCACCCGCTCATTGAACTCTCTTATAGATTTTGGGTAAGTACCTATGTGCAATGGAATATAGGTAATGCTTTACAAATATCTTGAATGAATATATGAATGTTTTTTATTTTATGGAAATAAGTGCTAAATTGTTAACACACCAGTTTAGGTCCAAACATTTTCACGAAAGTTGAAGGTCGTCCTTTTGTATCTAACTCGAGTCAATTTTGCAAAGTTTTTTCATATTCTTATATGAATGTCACGTTATATTAAACAATTTATCACAAACAAATTATGTGCACTCACTTTCTGAATTTTTCTCTAATTATTTAGAATGAAACAGTCAAAATTGCATTCCCGCGCGGTCGCTGGTCGTTTGTCGGGAGAGTGAGCCAATCGGCGAACAGCATTGTTAAAGTAGTGTATGCAACCTGCTACTTACTGTATGAGCAAGCTCTGCTGTACAGTCAGCGTCAAATACTTCGTAGCAGTCAAAGTGGCCAAATAGTTCGGTACACCATAGGTACTAAATATATGGTGTACCGAACTATTTGGCTACTTTGGTTGCTACAAAGTATTTGACGCTGACTGTACTATTTACCTAATTAGCTTTAATTTTAGTCTTAGTTTAATTGTATATTTGCGTTGTGTATATATTTGCGTTGTAATTATTATTGTAATGTAATGGGTTGACACCTGAATAAATTTATTTTTTATTTTTATTTATTTATTTATTATTTCTCCTATTTGGTAATTTTGGTCTTCGTTTGGTGCTCGTTATTCACAATTTATTTTAGAATTAAAATTTATCATTTAATTTGGTTCTAAGGATAGGCTAAAATTTACAATTTACCGTTTAATAAACCCACATCATTAAGTAATAAAATCTAATCAAAGTCAAAAGTGTCAAGGGAAAGTAAGTAAATTGATTTACGCGGGTATTTACTAAGGCGTAATTAAACGATATTTGTTACTTAAAAGCGAGGTAATGAAATGATGCTGGAATCGCGCAAGTTCACGCTACATTACACGAAGTTAATTAAGAGTTATGGCTTTAGCATTAAGCACAAATTTCAGAGTCAACTTCTTGTATGCTTGCCCCTATTCATTGGAAATCCAACATATTTTATGTATTAATAATGTGTGGCATGGAAACAACTTTATTTTATATTTGATTTAATATACTCGTTTTGATCAAGATATGTGATATACCAGCTTTGATTGAACATCGACTAACCATCGTTATATTTATTTACAGTAGGTGTGAAACGCTTAGCAAGCGATAAGTTCTCATGATTACAAACATTCTATTCCCTTTCAAAATTATTACCTAATCAGTCCCTGGCAATACCGACCCCGATCACAAATATTTCTATTTAGATTCGCATGTGCCAAGCGCAAACGTATACCTACTGGGGCACGTATTTACATTACATACCTAGATCCCAGCTCTCGTTTCTGTGATTTTCAATTTCCTTTTCGGCGATAATGAACCAGATACAAGCGAGCCAGTGCGCGACGAGCGAGAATGACAACATCAAAAGCGTTAAAATGAGGGCCGAGTACTGCGAGTATCGGTCCATCTTCTGCAGCAGCCTCGCCAAGCGCAACAACCTCGTGAGCTTCACTAAATGCACGTTCCCGTGAGTAGATTCCTGCAACACAGTTAACTTCAGTGTTTGCCCTACTTACACTTACAAACGTTTTAAATCAAGTTAAATTGTCATTCGCAAACGTGACCGACTCGACAAGGCGAGAAACGACCCGGTGGTGTTCTTAGTTTAAGCGATAATTAATTTAAATAACAACGCTTAAATTAATTAGTCGGCTGGGCGACTCAGCTTACCGCGCCGCTGTACACGTCAGATGCGTAAAGTAGGTCAAAGGGAAGCGCGGCCAGCAGATCCACCACGAACCACGACCTTAAATAATTAAAAGCTATTGCCTTAGAATCCGACACCACTTCTCCTTTCTTGCTCACAAAAGTTGTTCGGAAGTTAAGTAGTATATCTGAAATGTGAATAAATCATTTTAAAGGGCTTGTAAAAGTTTTAAGGAAGATTTGGTTGCAAAGAAATTCTCATACCGACAATAAATAAAGCTTCAACCACAACGTCAGATGTGACGCTGATCCTGGGATGACCTTCATCAACGAAGCTGGCGTTGTACGGCACCACGACCGCAACATAGAACGTGGCTATAAGTATCAGCCAGTCCCAAAATGTTTTGAATACTCCATAATGTGATATTATAAATTTTGATTTTTTGATAGCTGACGTTTTGTATTCAGGCAGCGGTGGATCAGATGAGTGAAGCAGGTTCTGAAAGAATAAGTAGACTACCATTGTGTGCTTATGATACAAACCGGAGTACGGTAGTGTAATGTAATAGGTATGTAAGTAGGTAGGTACTTCAAAGTTACCTTACTAACATTGTTAAGTTTAATTTTGCTCTTCGTTTTTTCCGGTTTATAATGTCCTGAAAGCTGATAAAGTACCGCTCTAGATCGCCGTCTGCCCATGTTGGCGGGCGACGGCGCTTCAGGGTCCAAATTGCCATTCGGGTCTGGAAGTAGGCAACTAGATTCAGCGCGGAACCGGGCGCCCAAGAGTGCCGCTGCGGGTACAAATGGGGATAACGCTAGAGTGACCACGCCAGCCGAAGGCCGCACCGCGGCTCCTGTACGCATAAACCACCCTGTTACCATCTTGATATCACTCGAGGACCACAAACGAAATATTTTGACTATTTGACTATTTCTCTTTTTACATTTTACGCTATCCAGGGTTTTCTTTAAATCTACTTCAGTTAAATCCTAGAAAGAGAATTCGCAAAGACTCACTGGCTTACAAGATAATAATATTTTTTTTTGATATTGATACCAGAGTAGTCCCCTGAAGATAAATCAAATGTTTAGCTCGGGCAATAAATAAGATATTGTATCATGCGGTTCTATTGAGTGGAATTTTCTTTCTAGATATTTAATGCAAAAACCCTGTAATGCGAAATGTCGCCAGCGAAGCTGATGAAGGCGATAATTAGAAATAATTCACAAACAATATTAACGCATATGAAACTGACATTGTGAATAACTACTTGCTACAAATATTAAATGATTTGTGTTGTCATAAAATTAGCTCAATAATGTGTGTGTAAATGTGTACGCAACTAGCTAACATGTGATCATGCCGAAAGATTAGATAGTGCCCACGAATTGTCATGCGAAGTTACTACTTATTATAACTACAAGTAGGTACATTATTGCAATTTGCAAAAGACATACTTAGATGTGTCACATGCACTGAGTTCATAAATGATATCATTTTTATTAAGTTACACGTGTGCGATTAACTATATAAAAACGATCATCAATTCAGTTATTTTTACAAAAAAAAATCCTTGGTATATAATGGTTATATGTAGGTATAATCGGCTACAAATTTTGAGTTTTTCAATGTTAAAAAATAATGTCTGTAAAGTTAAGTTGCAACTGTAAACACTCGAATGGGCCGACATTATACTTTAACAAAGGTAGTAGATATTAATAAACGACATAATTTAGTATTAGAGAATAATAAAAACGCTGAACAAAAAGTTAATGAAGCTATTAAAATGTAATTAAAACTGCAAAACATTGAACGCTCTTTTTGCATACTGGCGACATATGTTTGAAGAAGATTATAAAGTAGGTACGTCATAAAATAGAAAGACAGGGTGGTTTTAAACAAAGCACGAAACAACTTACTTATACAATATCTATGTGTAAAGTGTGTCTATACAATCAAAAATTCACTGAGCCAGACCTACTTAGAAGTTATCAGAAAAAGATTTTAAAGTGGACATTAACTTAAATAACCTACGTGGATACTATACATTTACGAATAGATAAACAAGACATTTATTTCAACTTGAGATTGAATTAGTATACTTTTTGTTTATTTCATTTCATATTAAAAGTAGATATGAACTTTAAGATATCAGATATAAGTGAGTTTTATTAAAAAGGCTAGTGTTGTGTCGACGTGTGCTTCACTACTCTATCTACAATACAAACTAGTTCTAGGACTACCAACACTCCAAATCGAACTTTACCGTGCGGTGATGCTCAACTCGCTACGGCCAACAGGAGTCTATGGGGGACCTCAAGCTAACGCTATTAACCGCATTATAACACGTGCCCAGCAGAGGTTATCATCGCAAATGCACAAACGTCATTGTCAAACATTTTACTCAGCAATATATATGATATTCACAAAAACGCCTTACAACAAGGCGACGAGAACAAAAAAAATGGTTTCACTCGTAAATCTTTGTAGCTTGCAGTTTCTTTAAAATGATCTCAAGTAAAATGTCGAGAGTACTTACCGCTGTCGAAGTCCTCATTAGTGGTCATGGCGGCCATCTTGGTGTTAGTGATGTCCTTAAATGAGGCGAGGAATAAAACCACTTCTCGTTTTTCATTCTTAATTGGAACAATGTCGAGCAAACACCAAAAGGGAGAACCTGTGGATATAAATAAATGTTCATTTCGGTACGACTTAATTGAAATGCAAAAGCTAAAAGGCGTGCCTTTGCATTAACTATGCATGCGGGTATCTGACGTAGGTCGCAGTTAGACTTAATAATAGTATAGAGCTAGCTCAATATTTAATATATTGCGGATTGTCAATTATCTATAGTTAGATAGCTACGTAATAACTATGCGAGCTTTCCTATAGTCATTAAAAGTAGCGATGGCAAACAGTTTCCAGTTGTACGCAGCATCGAAGCACCGGCTTGTAAAATTTAATTTTGTCGAATGGAATCGTAAACCCCTTATTGGTTTTTGTTTACGATTGTGGCGTGGACGAAGCTTTGCATAGCTATTACTGCAAGAATCCAGTCTGGTTTAGTTTTTCACAAGCCTGAATTTATTTCTGACACTCATTAAGGGATTTTTTATCGCCCTCGTTAAAAACGTAATCAAACTGACGACGTCAAAGAGAAAGGTTCGTAATTTTATAAATTGCTTTCCCCATTCGAACCCCGATCAAACATCCAGTGCCTTTTGAAGTGGAAATCAAAAGTAGCCCTGACTCGTGATATGTGCGTTTTTAATTGATATCAATCAATATTACGTGGTCTTCGAGCTCGTATATTTATGAGGAATTTTATGTTCAGAATATAAACAAGCAACGGCGAAAGCTGAGATTGAGTGAGCATTACGCGAACATGGCGCGTAGGCAATAAGTGAAGGAGTGTTGAATGAATTCGTGAATATGGAAATTCCTGAAACACGGGCATAAAAAATCTCTTTCATAGCGACACGGAGCACACTTTCCGCGGAGCGAAAACTGTAGAACCAAATTAGTTTTTGCTTTTTCATAAAGCTGAATATTACTAGACTATTGAAATTGCTGGCAAATCGAAGTCTATCGGATAAAAAGATCCATTTTACTTTGATATCGATACCTATAAGCATTTAAAATATATTTATAAAAACTGTATTCTTACGTTGTTAAGTGACCAAAGTCCACCGTTGCCCGTGGCCGGAATCGAACCACCTAGCCTCCAAAGTTAGCGTATACTAGAGAATTTGGGAAGGGTACTGCCGAGGTCGGGTGGTCTAAACGTTAGCCGCGTAAGCTGAAGACGCCTGTTCGATTCTGGCCTCGGGCACCGATGGACTTTGGTCACTTTTTCTTTATTTATATACAGGATGATTCAGTAGACGTGAGCAGGATAAAGCCTGCGTATTCAGTAAGTTATAAGCAACTGTTTCGTACCAGTATTTGTGAGATTAACGTTAATTTAATTTTTACTGTTTAAAAAAAATATATTTTACAGTACATATGGGGCTTTATAGCACTAGTGCGAGAAGTAGCATATTACGTTACTGTGTCGAACATTTAAAGGGCCATATGTACTGTAAAACGTTGTACGATACATGTGCGAATAGGTAATTCGCAACTCGTGTCGATTTAAAACACTCCCTTCGGTCGTGTTTTAATTTATCGCCACTCGTTTCGAATTTCCTATTTTTCGCACTTGTATCGTAATGTACTATTAAGTACGACATTTATGGTCACCCTCTTTGTTTCATCGTATTTTTGAAAAATCGTATCTCACTCAATTGTGACATTTTATTTTTTTCATAATCTAACTGCTGTCATAACGGTTAAAGAGGGTTTATCTTTGTTAATTAAATGTTGTAGGGTGTCCATGATTGTAAATAATCAAATTTGTCCATAAGTTAGATAACCGAAAAAAGCGTGATTGATTTACTTAAATATGACGGTGAACGATTCATTAACATTTAGTAATTGTGTAGGCTTGGTCCTGCTCACGTCTCATGAATCACCCTGTATAGTAGTGTGACTAGTTAAAAACACAAATCAAAAAGTATTTAATAAAATATTTTGATTGGTTCCCCAGTCATTAGATAGATATTGCCTGAATACCTGATACTATAGATACTCGTAGACGACACATATATGTAAAGAAAGGAAGTACAGTCAGCAAATAAAAGTGAGTATCAAATAAAAACAGTAATTTGTTCATGCCTCTTTACGATACTAAGTATATAATAAGTATCGTATATTGTTCTAATATATACATAAAAAACAATTAAAACGAGTACATTTTGTATTAAAAAATCAGTAGAATGTATGCTAATTGTTATTGCTCTTGACGCTTGAAAATGGGGGCTTGGGTTCGAGGTTAGAAGTGTTTCTTTTTAAGAGGTTTCTATACGTCGGCGTCGGAGGAAATCCTGATGCATAGTTTAATTAAATGACATCTACATACACACTACAACATAAATTACAATTGTATTATGAATATAAAAATAAGACTACATTAAAATATAACTTAAACAAAACTACATAAAACTAAAAATATATATTCCTAAAATGAAGGGATAAATAAGTTCGCTTTTGTACTCATTGTGTTTATTTCTTGTTTTTTTGGTTATTTCTCGTACAATAAAGGGTTTTACTACTACTACTACTAAAATGTGGGGAATAAGTAGGTACCTTGAAGTGAAAAGAGAGACGGGGTAATATCACCCCTTTGTCATACTTTCCCACAGAAAACCGCCTAATCGGTTGGTCTGTGTACTTTTCCCGAAGTTTTATTTTTAATAGCCTAAATTTGAAACCAATATCATGGCGTCACGCTAAAAAATGTGCGCACAGATTCAAATGTATGATCATCAATGTCGGGTTTATTGTTTATTGTTACAATATGGGACTGACCATTTTTCTTATAAAAAATAAGTTCGAGTTTGAGTTCATGTTTGGAGTCCAGGGCCGCATCGATCTCCTGCCGATGTTCGTCCCGGGTGTCCGCGCCGTGGAGAAACTTGCAAGCGCAGCCCTTAAAATGCAAATAACATTATCATATAAACCATATCAGATATTTTATGGAAATTAGTTGCATGACAATAATAAGCTTAGCCGTCCATTGAGATATGAAAAATACGTAGACATTAAGGATGACTCACGTTAGACCGCAACGCAACTCATGCTAGTAGGTCAGAAAAGGTACTGGTTTGTTTAGATTTCGCAATTGATATGACGCCCATACGGTATTATTTACATACGTTACTTATGAGAAAGATATAGCTTATATCTTATTTCTAAAGACGTAAACAAAGCGGAACCTACAGTTTCATCAAAAAAATTGTGGCCGATTTCAGCTACATGCTATGGCCAGTTACTTGTAACTTGTAAGTTTTAGCATAGCTTTTAATTTGATTATGTTTATGTAGCCCCATGTGCAGAGCATGGAAGAAGAGGAAACTAGACTGCAAACAGGTAGAAGTATACAGGAGCATATACCTAGGGACTCCGTGCACACTATAATAAAGGAGGCAGTTAGCAATCTAAAAACTTTGCTAGGCTTCGTGGAGGAGCTGCGGCTGTAGCACGGTCGCATTTTTATCTCTTGCCGTTTTATACTATGCCTGTCATTTTCGCACTTTCATACTTGTTAGAACGTGACAGGCATAATGATAAGTGATAAAAATACGATCGTGCTTCATCTGCTGTCTACAACATTGTGTACTACTTGTACAGTCAGCATTCAATAGTGCGTTACGATATATTTGGCCACATTGACACTAACAATCTTTTACAGGCAACTTGATTAACCGGGCAGTCAGTATAAATAATGACCGATGATTACGAATAATGCCTTAGAACGTTGGACAAAGTCCGAAATTTATTACTTTAGCCGGTCCATATTAATAATGCCCAACGATATGTGGTCCATTTAATAAATCAAGGTTTTCTTGAATTTATCACTTGGACGGGGCAGTATGAATACTACCCTACTTCTAGCCGGGCAATGTGATAAAAACCTTTTTTTGTTATTTTTAGGAGGAGAATAATGCAATATACGCAGGTACCACTCGGGTGCGGGGATGAATCCGAGTGGTTATGTGGGACTCCTTGTTATAGGGATTGTTATGGGACCCCAAGTCTACCCACTACACAATCCCCCAGCACCAGTCCGTGTTTGCAGAGCACCGCCTCCGGGTTATATTTACTGTGTCAAGTACGGTCGCCCTCTCTGGGACCACATGTGTGATGAATGGCAGGCGTCCCCGTGCTGTCATTCTGAGGTCAACCTACGTAGGCAGACGGCGGTCGTGTATGACCCGTCTGCGCCAAGCACGCTTGTGGCGTCGTTGGTCAGCCATTGGGTCGATCTCCCTGGCACGTTCCTCCATTTCCTACTGTTGTTGTACGTCTTCACAAAAGGTCTTCATAGCTTGCCATGATCTTTCGCTGTCTACCATGGAATCTGATAAATTCCTGACCATAATAAACTTTGAACTGCAGTTCTAAATATTGTTTCATTACATTGTCCAAGGTAGGTTGGTAATCATTCACACTGATCGGTCAAAGTGATTAATAATGCAGTTGATGTGGGCATTATTCACAGTGACCGGACTTATCAAGCAAAGTGTTACTTGCTTGGATTATATAATTAAAATTGTAACAACTTATCGTAAAAATGTATATCTAAAGGCATCCTGGGGCATGGTGCCAAAGATACTGGCAGCATTTCCTCGCTGAATATTTAGTTTTTAATAAGTTTAAGCTTGTATTCTATTGTACCTATATTTACATTTTAATCTAATAATTTGTTAATCGAAAACGTAATAAAAAGAAATAATACTTATTGTAATCTATATTCCGCAAATAAACAACCCTTCAGTCATTCATTCATCATTCGTTCATTTATTTATTCATTCATATTCATATATTTATTCCATCACTCATGCATATGATAGCCGGAGAACGTTATACATATATTCTAACAAAATTCAAAACGATGACTCCACCTTCTGCATGATGTGTGCCCGCGCCCACCCCGTCAGTTCACAGAATCCGTCCGAGCAGTACACGATCGGGTATGACGGCACCTGCGCGTTGCCCAGCACGAAGTTGCTATCTGTCGACAAACGATTACTTTCATTAATTTAATAACACTAGAGCCTTTACAATGGAGCTAATAATTGTTAACAGAGTTCAAAAGTGGAAGGAAGTGTCAAAAACAGCAAGCTAGCAGTGCTCACTTTGTGGAAAAACGGTTCGAGTTTTTTGGCTCTCCACCACCAATCCATTAGGAGTTATAAAAAGTTAAAGCGACTTCTCTAATTTAGCTTTTGCAGTGTCAATGAAAATTATATTTATATTAGAAAATCCGTCCGTTCTTGCAAACAGAGCCAATTGTACAGTTGGCTCATGAAATAAGTAAATATTAAAAGTGGGAGGTTAATGTACATAGGTTAATGGGCATACCCATATCGTTCGAATAATTAAGATCAGAGCTACATAATCAGGTATGTCAGTGAAGAAAAAAATATTTTGTTTGAATAAATGATTACATTTGTTCAAACAAAATATGAAACGACGTACAAAATATATAGAGATTAGATTAAATAGAAAAAAATATTTCCCCATAAAGCTTTAACGGTTGTAAATACAATTACTAAAGGAGACATTACAGAAATTGCGTCAGAATCAGGTGCACAAGAATAACTCGTTCTTATCAGTTTTTTCCATTTCAATAAGAATTTAATTAATTTTCTTCACGGTGGGGGAGGATTTGCGTTCCTAATAATAATGATCTAGATTTTTCCATTCAAGGGTGAAAAGATGCGAAATTTTCACGCCAAGGTAAATCTGAAATTTTCTTCAGTAGGTAAGTGTCGGATTTCGGTATCGTAATTGACATTTGTTGAAAAGTTGTTAGCTCCTTATAAACTGTAACTTTATAATTTTATTTCGAGTTTGCTTACATATCATTGTTGAAACAAAATTTGATGAAAGCCTTTGAAGAAAGTACACAAAACGAGATTGATTTCGGTCGAGCCTTGGGAAATTGAAGCGCTCTTTTGATTTAAATTACATCGTCCTTTTAGTGCTATTGCTGATATTAAAATCACTTAGACGATTGCAGTGCCTGTAGGCAACATAGATAGGTCGATATTTAAACAGGATGGACATTTGAAAGATTTTCCATTCTTCACGATTTTTTTCTATGTTATTGACACAATGAAAAACTAGGTTTATAGGTTTTCCTTTTTTTCAAAATTTGCAATACACTTTTTTTTTAAAGCGAGACCTATAAACCTAGGATATATTATGCTGAAGTGATCGACATCAAACTGCAGTTAAAGTGATTTATTAAGATTTAGTTAGTGGAAAATGTTTTCTTCCATAATGGAATTTCATAGAACAAGTATCGTTTTTTCGCTAGGATTGCAAAGCTATTCTTCCCTCTTATACATAGAAAACACGCATGACTCAGGAACAAATATCCGTGCCCATCACACAAATAAATGGCCTTGCCGGGATTTGAACCCGGGACCATCGACTTCATAGGCGGGGTCACTACCCACTAGGCCAGACAGGTCGTCGCAGGTATAGAAAACCATATACTTAATTTGTTTTTAAGTTCCGTAAGTATACGAATATACGAAACCTCTGCGTACATTTTGGCCAACGTCGTTGTTATCTATATAGCAGTTAGAACGTGTCGTGACAAACGCAAACATACCTATCTCTCGAATAAAGCAAGGGGCACAAGCACGGCACAAGTATTAAAAGTGGAAGCCGAAGTTTTGATTGCCCTCGGTTGGCTCAGACGCACAACCAATGATCATGTCGCATTCAGTATTAAAAAGGAACTTAGTACAATCGGCGCTTATGTTGTGGATTGTTGTTTTAGCTTTGAAGCATCGTTTATAATGGTATAAGCGCCAACCGCGCTTAAGTCCTTTTTACACGGTACGACACAATGTATACCCACATACACGAGATACGAGTACCTATTCTGCGAAAGCTCGTATGATGTTGAGAGTTGAAGCAGCTTTCCCATCCCGACTGATGTTTAATATGATGATAAAATGAAGATTGTTTATGTTAGAGAAACCAATATTTTATCAAGGCCACAATCACACAAAAGAAAGTTTCAAATATTAAATAATCACTAACAGTGAAAATGAGAGAAATTAGGCATTCAAAGTACCTATTCAGCTCTCGAAAAACCCTTGAGGTGAAAGATGATGGATTCATAAAATGGCAAAAACAATGTAAATCTCAAAAAAGGTAGTAAAACAATAATTTATATCTCGAAAAGAGTAACTAACTTACAGGTACCTACATATTAACATTGACTTATTACTTCGCGACACCGCTGTGCTCGAATCCGAGCCAAGCGTGCAGTCCAACGCAACTAGTTGCGACTTGCGACCAATCGCGCGCGTGATGCGAACTCATCAACCAATCGCGGTGTAGCATTCCAGCGAGGTACACACCAAACGAGAATATTCGGTCGGAATTATATCTTTACTTTTGAAATTTTGGGTATTACCATTTACCAAGCTTACAATTTTATGATATTTTTAATTTCACCGTGCTTATGTTTCAGTGTGCGAGAATATGATAATCGAATTATTTATATGTAATTTTTAAACTTAAAACATAGAATTGAGATCCACATAGCGCAAAACTGTTTAAAAACACATCTATTAAAGGCTTCAGTCAGTTCAGTCAAGACATAAATATAAGTAGTAAGTAATGGTATACGTAGGTACAAAGATGTCATCGACAGCACGGATCAACTAACATTTCGAAAAAATATTTTTGCATTGAAATAGGTATTAGAGTTCCCCGTAGCTTTGACTTTAAGCTATAACTAGTATCTACCTAATAATGAAAGTAAAGCAGGCTCCTATGTAATACGATTACTTAATGAGTAAGCATTATTTTTATTGTAGAGTTTGATATTTTTACCGCCATACACCAAAATCTTTTGCCCGAATGACATTCACGATATCACTTTATTGTCCGTCCGTCGATTTATAACGGCTATTAACGAACGTAAGTCATCATTCCAAAGTTATCGTATTTCTTGTCTCAACATAATGAAAAAGATGATAAATTATGACGTCAAACCCCCTTAAATATGATGTGACGCAGTTTATCGGAACCGCGTAAAAAATAAGTACCTTAACGTATGAGTCTGAATCAGTTTCATGCGGCCGCAAATTTGATAGCGTTAGCAAAAACCCCGAGATTGATGAAGGAACGGTGCGCAGGTTACATACTAGGGTGTCCCTTATTTTACGATTTCAGAAATTAATAACGCAAACCCCCTTAAATCGGTTTCTTTTATCCCGAAACACTAAAAATAAATTTTAGGTCATTCCTGTAACTGTAACCCGTGGCGACTTTCATGCGATTCTCCCATACAAAGTATGAAAATAATCAATTTTTTTTTTTCGTATTAACCATGGATAATTAATATTATTATTATTAATATTATAGGACATTATTACACAAATTGACTAAGTCCCACAGTAAGCTCAATAAGGCTTGTGTTGAGGGTACTTAGACAACGATATATATAATATATAAATATTTATAAATACTTAAATACATAGAAAACACCCATGACTCAGGAACAAATATCCATGCTCATCACACGAATAAATGCCCTTACCAGGATTTGAACCCGGGACCATCGGCTTCATAGGCAGGGTCACTACCCACTAGGCCAGACCGGTCGTCATAATAATGGCATACATTATTTAACAAAAAAAATGTCGATGCGAACACAAAAATAATTGAAAATTATTAAATTACTGTCTGACCAAATTTAAATTTAAGTCTAGTGACCAAATGTACCTATCCATAATAGTAATTTGTATGTGAATTTCATACACAAGTCGACACGGGTTCTTGTCCTACAGAAATGTCCTGATTTTTTTCAGGGCTTCTTGGGGTAGCATAATTATATTTAGGGGGTATGCGTTCTTAATTTTAAAAATCGCAAAAAAGGGACACCCTAATACATACCCACTACCCTCGTGTAGCGCAGATATGGCACTCTCAGTCAGAATTAATAAGTTATTTGGCATTGGTTAGCATTTCCCCCAGAAATATGCACTAACTTTACGTACGTTACACTAGTGTACATTTACGGCTTTAAGGTTGTTTGTTATTCGAGGAAAGGGAAAAAGTTGTGGTTGTGTAAGGGAAAGTGCCTTCTTGTTTGAGCCTTTTTATCTTGCTAGGAACAGTGTGATAAGGGAAAAGTGTGGACTGAACGAAGATGTGGTGACAAAAATTGAGAAAGGTATGTTGAGATGGTTTGGACACGTGGAAAGAATGAGTGAAAGAAGGTTAACAAAGAGAGTGTATAAGGGAGAAGTAGAAGAGGGAGCTGGAATGGGTAGACCTTGGCGGACTTTCTCTGATCAAATCGGGGAAATCCTGAAGAAAGGCCAGGTCAAGAGCACCCTAAACCGACGAGCGTGTATGAGGAAAATCATGAAAGTGAAGGAAGTGAAAGAGGTATGTCAGGATCGTAGCAAGTGGAAATCCGTGGTCTCTGCCTACCCCTTCGGGAAATAGGCGTGATTATTATGTATGTATATATATGTATGTAGGAAAAATGTACGTATTCGATAACATATTTCTAGATTGTCATATATGTGATAGTCACATTTAAATTCAAACCGCGGAAAAGCTAAAAAACAACGATTAACTATATTTATCGCTGTGGAAAGGCGAATAGCGGGCTAGTTCGAGTTTTAGTTCACTTCACTTCACTCTTTTTAGGGTTCCGTAGCCAAATAGCATAAAACGGAACCCTTATAGTTTCGCTATGTCCGTCTGTCTGTCTGTCTGTCTGTCTGTCTGTCTGTCCGAGGCTTTGCTCCGTGGTCGTTAGTGCTATAAAGCTGAAACTTAGCATGGATATATAAATCAATAAACCCGACAAAGTCGTACAATAAAATCTAAAAATTTAATTCTTTTTAGGGTACCTCCCCTACACGTAAAGTGGGGGTGAAATTTTTTTTTCGCTTCAACCCTAGAGTGTGGGGTATCGTTGGAAGGGTCTTTCAAAACTAATAGGGGTTTTCAAGAAACATTTTTTGATAAAGTGAATATAATCGGAGATAATCGCTCCGAAAGAAAAAAAAAATGTGTCCCCCCCCCTCTAACTTTTGAACCATAGGTCCAAAAAATATGAAAAAAATTGTGGAAGTAGAGCTTAAGAAAGACATTAAATGAAAACTATAGCGGACATGATCAGTTTAGCTGTTTTTGAGTTATCGCAAAAAGTTTTCCCTTCATAGTAAAAAGACTTACTTTAATTAGGTACTGATTATGCAAATTTGCCTATTTGTTTGACTCGGGTGAAAGTTACCGTTTCATCCCTTGGTAAACAATTTACTATACTTTAAGCTCCAGTTTAGCTTATTGTGACGGAAGAGTAACTACGGAACCCTACACTGAGCGTGGCCCGACATGCCCTTGGCCGGTTATTTCATGCTTAATTTGTCCTTATACTATTTGCGTCCGACGACTAGTGGGGTAAGTAAGTTGAGTGAGTATACTATACCTACACTTTTGTCTAAGGCGATACCGTTTGGCACGATTATTATATGTAATAAGATTATATAACGGTACTGTATTAAGTCATATTTTTATCGACATTGACTTATAGTACGATTGACTTGTTCTCGAACTTTTTAAACGTAAAACCAAATTGTCCCTGTCAAACCGAGGTATGATCATAAAAATTTATCGTCATCTTTTCATAATTAAAAACTTTGCTTGTGCGGCGAATAACCGGTAATTCTGCGGATTGTATAATCTGTGCCGAGGGTGGCGCCCCCGATCTTTCCATCTCATCTCGCCGCTTTCAGCACATACGGCTACCCCGTGCCGCGCCACCGAGTGAAAGCAAACAGAAACAAAGGTTGCCATAGTGTTACGGAAAAAAGTCTTTTTTAATAAGCTCCACAGAGTGTATAAAAGCGTAAGGCGTTAAATGTAACTACTTTTACAGTACATATGGCGCTACTTTACCACACTAGTGCGAAAATTATAGCATATTACGTTACTATGTCGAACATTTAAAGGGCCATATGTACTGTAAAACGTTGTACGATACATGTGCGAATAGATAATTCGCAACTCGTGTCGATTTAAAACACTCCCTTAGGTCGTGTTTTAATTTATCGCCACTCGCTTCGAATTTCCTATTTTTTGCACTTGTATCGTAATGTACTATTTTAATACAATTGCTCAAAAAGTGCTACTTTACGTAGCTGTTTAGCGTGCGGAAAGTTCGATTTCGCGAACTAGTGCTTTTTACTTTTCCACTTGTTCCAATTCATGACTACTTATTGATGAGTGTTAATGTTAGTTTCCTTTAAAAGTCGTTATCAACTTAAAAACTTACTGTTAATGTAAGAATAATAAATATAAGCATATTTCATATTTTATTACTTACCTCTTCATCATTATAACACGTTTATTTTTAGTATTGAAATTTGAAAAACCTTTCTTAATAAGTTATCTGAGTGGAACGGAATAGCTGCCGAAACGCCTGTCAAAGCAAAGGCGTTTTTTCTTACTGCAAGAATGTTTTAAGTTTCCAAAGGCAACATTCGATATTGTTTTCATACAAATTAAATATACGATACACAGATAATCGTAAATAACGATACTTAGGTTATAATATAATAATATTTTATATTTACAATTGTTTCTGTCTTATAGAACATGCATAAACAAGTACTTGTTGTTTTTCTTATTTTTTCGCAACTGTATTAAAAACGTCGTTCGATACACGTGCGGAAATGTCATTCTTTATTTCATGTACTCGTGAAGTAATGACATAAGTAGGTACTTTAGCATGGAAATGTACTATTACTTCATAAACATAAACATAAACGAAAACCTTTTTTTTTGAGCGGTAGGTAAAAGCGCCGGCAGAATTGTGCTTGACTAATATGTTGATTTAACGATGTAAATCTGTGTTAACCATGATTCTAGCAAATAAATAAATACAAATACAAAAGGGCAAAACTAGCAATAGTGGTCAAAATATTGCTAATTTTGTGCTATCGTCAATATTGTATAACCACTCAGAGGTTCTTAAAAAGAGAAATGGGATAAGTTTATTAAATGTTTGTGACCGCGCTTTTGTATATATTATACTGATAACACAACTTAACTCATTGCAATTTAAATACAGAGGTGCTTCAATATTAAAGCGTGCCGGGCTTGTAGGCACTTATTCGCCAGTTAATTGAAGTGAGCTACCAATACGTTTTCCAAGAAAGATTGGGCATTTTTGCTGATTTTCCATTGAATAAAAGTTTCATATGCCGCCAATTATTTTTCATAAAAGCCTAAAAGGCTATCGTTCTCGGCTCTTGCCTCTATTAGTATTAGGTACTGGCAGCGTCAATTTTATGTGTTCTACATTTTCAATGCTTGAAAATGACATTTTCGTCAATATATAAACTAAAACATGCTAAACTATTCCAATTTTCTGACAAATACGGAAAATGTCTGGCGCGTTATTTTTTTTACGCACGATTCTAATGCGCGCGCAAGGCAAAGGTGTGAACGAAATCGACAAACAGCCAATTTAAACAGAATAAAAAAGCTAATATTTTCGTATGTCTATTCGACGGATGGAGATCATATCGATAAAATGTTATGTTTATTCATTTTCATCACACTTTCTCGAAAAAGATTTTATTTAATGCAAGTGTACTGAAGGACAAAGGCCTATATTGTTCCCGCGGGAGTTATGGATTGTGAAAAAAAAGCTAAAACTCCCTAGGGAGTTTAATTCTGTCACTAATTCATACGAACCATGTGTAGCCGTTTAAAATATTGTTACATAATTTCCAATCGTGGCTGAATGGCGAATAGGTCTGTGTCTTCGATACCTAACCTGACAAGAAAATACAAAATGGCGGAGGAATGTTTGATATGTCACCGTATTTAAGAATTATTTCGCTTAAAATTTAGTTTTTTCTTGACAAGTGTGATGAAAAACATTGTGTGTAACTCCGGGGGTAAGAATATTGCAAACTTGGGTCTTTAATTCCCGACAGCTGCAGGCTCTAGACCACCCTCGTATCCAAAATTCCACTTACCCCCCTCGTTGCACAATGTACTATAATGTATATTACAAGATAATTTAATCTATAAATTATGTTTGGTGTGATAAAACCTCTTTGATGTAACATTTGAAACCTAATAGTCAAAAAAATGTATTACCCGACCAAACTAAGAAGGCTCCATTTCCATGCATATTATTTCTTAACTCAGTCTGATAATATAATGAAAAAGCACGCGTGTTTAATATCTAGGATTATGAGCCTAAAATCGGTGCAATAAAAACGTCGTTTTGAGCAAGTGTGTTGAAAAATAACGTTATACTACTCTGGCAAACCCGCCGTGTCGATGTCGTGCCGAAATAAAAATTAGGCGCGAATACAAACTGAATTCCGCGCTTTTTTTTACTACGTAAGCTGGCTTGAAAGGGTATAAAGTAAATTGATTTCCTTTTTATTAACCATTTGTTTAATGGTTATTAACTATTTTATGTTACTAGTAGTTTTTTGGAATCCAAGCACGAAAAATTCCCAATGCCCCAAATAAATACATATACTTTTCTTTCACATTGCACGTAAATAGTAATAACTCGTGAGTAGGTATCCTAATTTGGACCAAAAGTGGCACTGTGGCACTCAAAAGTAAATAAATTGGAAAAATAAATTTAACGTCTCTATTAAAAGCTATGAAACTTGTAAGGGTCATTAACATACACACGCAGAAAAAAAATTCTTTCATTTCCGAAAATCAAGGACAATGGAGCCGAATTTCTGAGATTGACTTGTATCGCTTAAATCCGGAGCCGATGTGAATTTCGGCTATGCCAAATGTAGAAAAATACAAATTGATTTAGATTAAGCTTTTCTTGTAGGAGTTTTGGCTTTTCTGTTGCAAAAGGACTGCTGTTGTTTAGTTTAGACATCTATTAAGACAATACAAGAGCCAATCAAGTCTATTTTTAGATACAAGGGACAAGTATACACTAAATACAAGTTCCAAGCGAGTTAAATGGCTTTTAATACGTAGCTTTCCCCATTCTCAAATACTATTTTTACCGCTTGAAAAGCACACGGGAGTCATACACTCCTCAACACCAGTATAAGTTGGCATTTCTGTTAAGAATACTTACTATGGATTTTAAGCGTATAGTTTCACTGGTTAATCCAAGTATTTGACTCGGGAAATGAAGATAATACGTTGCCTCGTCTCAACTGGTCGTCAAGTACCTAGTGTTTTCGTTCCTTCGGGCACTTTGAGAGGTTGGAGCGCAGTCTTCAACACGCGATTCTTTTCATTTCATGCAGACTTCTAAAAATAGAACCTTTTACATCATTTCAATAGCATTATAGTTAGGAACTTTAATTTAAAGCTATAAAGGGAATCATATGTTTTACACATTCCTCTTATATAAGGATGACGAGTAATTCATAGGTACGAGTATGGAAGTTATTGTACGTAAGATTAAAATACTCGTAGTGTTTGTACCCACAGGTTTGGTATTTCTTACGTTTTCCTGACAATTTAAATTTTTGAAGGGATGTAATCCCCACAGCCTTTCCTGTCCATCTTTCTAACCATGTATTTATCCTTCAGTCAGAGGACCCAAAAACAAAACAAGATAAATAAACAGAGATAAAAATTGAAATAAAAGCAATATGAGCCAAATATTATTTTTATTTGATGTACTTCTACCTATATTACTAATAACTAGAGAAAATAAACTTGGTGTGTATATAAATAAATAAAAATATGTAGATATGTCAGCGGCAGATCGTAAAATTCCTAGGCAAATCTTGAAACTCTGTTTCGTTCCCTGAGTTCTTCTATTTCTGGACACTTTACCCTTCGAGCATCTGAAGCAACATAACGAATCTATCCTACCTATCTATTGGTTTAACTTGTCTACTGCTTGAACTTATGATCGGCCGCCGACATGTATAAGTTATACATGTCGGCGGCCGATCGTATAACAGTATACAGTATAACATAAAATCTAATAACAAATATTAGAAACTGGAAAAATTTGATTATTTGGAATGACGGCCGAATTATTGACATAATATTTCGCTAAATCTTTCAACGACATTGAAATATTACAATGCCTAAGGAGGTATTTTTAAATGGTTCGATCAAAATCGTTCTCATTACAAGCTTTTATTTACTTTCACCTGACCGTTGTCTGTTTGTAATCAAATCTTGCAAGTTAAATTTGATCCACTTCCCGGTTTCCGATTGAGCTGAAAATTTGCATACATACGTAAGTCGGGTGACAATGCAATATTATGGTACCATCGAGCTGATCTGATGATGGAGACAAGAGGTGGACATAGGAACTCTGTGATAAAACAACGCAACCTAATTGTGTTTGGGGTTTTTAGAATTGGGTCGATGAGTATTAGTTGCCTGTGGAAAGAAAAGTACAGTCAGCGATAAAAGCTTGAACCAAAACATGATTTCTTTTTCCAAAAACTTTTTTTTATATGAGTAGTAGCTCTGCGGCATAACATATTTTATATAATTTGTATAGACGCCAATTGGACCGCAAAATATAATACGGAAGTCTTAATGAATTTTCCAGGAACTCAAATTCTATATTTAGTTACAACCCGAAACAAAAACGAATTTTCCATATTGGTATGTATGCTTATGTTTAATAATATGAACAGCCTTTTTCGCCCGCATGTCATTTTATCGTTCGCGATTCGTTCAAATCCGACTTATCCCTGCTAAGGACCGATTTGTAAGCTAAAAGAAACACTGATGGTTGTTTACAAATAGGGACGAGTTAGAAAAATTGCAATTTTTCAAAAGAGGACGACGTGACGGAAGCGAAAAAATAATAATCGCGACGTAGTTCAGTATGACAAACTGTGTTTATCGTATATATAATCATAACATATGTGTAAAAAAAATGGCTGAGAAAAAACTGTCGTCATTCAAACTAATTTATAACTAACTATTTTGATGTTCATATTCACATTAATTTATGCATACAATTATATAAAAAATATGTCAAGAAGATAATAGTATAGATAGAGATATTTCAGACATTGTCTAACACAAATATAATACATCAATTTCCAAATCTAAGTCAACATTTAGAGCAGAGGGGTTTTTATCCGGGTACCTAAAGGAGAAACGTTACGTAAATCGAAATAAGGGCTCGAAACTGTTATAGGCGTTATAGGTTTTCTCGGCTCTTTCTTCGAACTTAGCCATATGTGTAGGTCGTGTGATATTAACCATTCCAAAACAGCACACTTCCGAAAGTTTGCTTCGTGTCGTCGTTATATTTCACAAGCCACCGTATGGCCGGGAGATTATTAAACCGAGTAAAATTTTCCTCGTCATAAGCTCGTGTTGAAATGAATCGAAGTTAATTTCGGTGAACATTATGTGCCATAAAATTTCGGCTACCGATTGAACATAAAGCCGAACGGAAGAGGAATTTAATAACGATATAAATATCGACAACGTCGCGGGCACACGCTAGTTCGAAATAACTTTAGTGCGGGCATGACTGCAACACACACACATAATACCTCTGCGTAGATCAATCAAACGCAACAAAATAGGTATACTTACAGAAGATATTTTATCTAAAGGTGATGTTCGGATGGCAACAGCATTACCGTCAATATCGTTGATAAAATTAGTGCCTTTTGCAGCCGCATTAGGTACTACCGCGATAAGAACGTTCATTCCCAGACATATATCTAAGGACGGGTCTTACGGGCAATAAGAATGGAGCCAGCACAGTGGTGTCACGCACACGAATTCGAACCAATGCAATCGTGCAGTTTAACGAGATTGGTTGATGAGTTCGCATCACGCGCGCGATTGGTCGCAACTAGCTGGTTATATTGGCAGTGACAGAGGAAGGCCCCTTCATCGAGGCCGCAGCAGTACTGCCGCAACAGTAATGTAGCTGCAGTTGCCATCCGAATGTCACCTTCAAAGTTGAAGCAAATTACATCTGGTAAAAGGTAGGTAGGTACGAGTATAATACGTATTCAGTCGGTGTGGAATTCGGTATTTCTCGGGTTTTATCGGAAATGAAAATAATAGAATCGTTATTTGTTTTACAAGGGGGAACGTAGTTGTTTAATCCCTCGTGCGAGGGAAATAATCCAAAACTGAATCACGAGCGTAGTGAGTAGCGAGTGGTTCTAAAAGTGGAATCATGAGCATCACGAGGGTTTCAAAGACGAGGTTAAGAACTTTGCTACCGAGTAAACACAAACATTTTCACAACATCAAAGCGACAACATTCCAAATAAACGCAATTAAATATTTATAATACATATAAAAGTCATCTCTTAAAAGTGAATTCCACCAGCTACATATATGAACAACTCAAAATTGGCATTAAATGACCAATGATGATTAAGTTAATCGATGTTATTATATTGTTGTTTATTATTTTGTCATGATTAAGTTCACCTACTACTATTACTACTACTTTTGCGTACTAATGATGAGTGTTTTTAGGGTTCCGTAGCCAAATGGCAAAAAACGGAACCCTTATAACACCGGAACAGAACGGAAACGCCTTATGCTCGTCGCTTCCCTCAATTCCTCCACCCATATGTGTACAATCACATAGCTAAACTATTCAACGTGCAAAACATGACACTCAAGGAATTTCAAATTGTTGTCCGAAGGTGGTTAGCCTCTCTCTCTTACAGGGAAACTGAAGAGGTATTGAAACCTTTGCAGTAAAATACACTCAGGCACACACACACACACACACACACACACACGCACACGCACAAACAGTAGTATTACTCATCATTATTAATATTAAGTAATGTTCTGCATCCACTCATTCTCCTTTTTATAGTCTTTATCTGCATGTAACTTATTTTAATTATTTTAGTTGATCATAGTTTGTAATCTTTTAATTTCTCATGTATTATATAGCACCAACTAGTTGTTAATTCGTTTTGCTGTTACTGTCTCACCAAAGTCCTCACGACACAGGCTTGACCAAGTGTGAGGGCTACTGTTAATCTAACCGCAATGTATATAAAAATTATAATTACCTACTTTTGTCAACCCTACCTCTAATCAACTCTACCTTGTTAATAAAGAAATTTTGTATTTTGTATTTGTATTATAGATTCGTCATGTCCGTCTGTCTGTCCGATTATGTCACCGCCACTTTTTTCCGAAACTATAAGAGCTATACTGTTCAAACTTGGTAAGTAGATGTATTCTATGAACCGCATTAGGATGTTTACACAAAAATAGAAAAAAAAAACAATAAATTTTGGGGGTTCCCCATACTTAGAACTGAAACTCAAAAAATCTTTTTTCATCAAACCCATACGTGTGGGGTATCTATGGATAGGTCTTTAAAAATGATATTGAGGTATCTAATATCATTTTTTTCTAAGATGAATAGTTTGCGCGAGAGACACTTCCAAAGTGGTAAAATGTGTGTCCCCCCCCCCCCGTAACTTCTTAAATAACAGAATGAAAAATCTAAAAAAAATATATGATATACATTGCCATGCAAACTTCCACCGAAAATTGGTTTGAACGAGATCTAGTAAGTAGTTTTTTTTAATACGTCATAAATGGTACGGAACCCTTCATGGGCGAGTCCGACTCGCACTTGGCCGCTTTTTTTTCTTGTTTTATTTTCATTTTTGTACAATAACAAGTGTTTTACTACTACTAAATGACTTTGTCACTCTTCTGGATAAAATGTATATTATTTTATAATTTAGGGAGCTCTTGCGGATAGGTTGGTACACTTCGACGACCTATAGGGATCTTTTGTGCAATTACCCCCTTAAGAATAATCCATCAACTACTCAAGAGTTTTTACGAGTATGACCATCTGTATGTTCCGGATGATGGAGCTCATAGGTTGCGTATTGAATTCCTTTGCTTCTAGGCAGCCTGCTCCAAAGTCCTTCACTCTTTGTCTGACGAGGGTGTGATATTCACACATTAGGTGTCTTAAAGTAAGGGCCAAGACTTCTTTGACCTCTTAATGGCCAGTAAGCATCCATATAATAATTTGGAGTTGTCTTTTGCTAAGTTTCCATAGGTTTTTGCTACAACCGGAGTCTACTACTCGTATTTGCATAAAGCGCTTGAGTACTTTAGACCCGTCAGACTATCCTATTCTCTTTGATTTTGGATAAAATGTAACTTTCTCATCAGTTTTTGATGAATAAAGAGTAGGTACCTTTACGAGCTGGTGGAAAATATTTTTTTCGTTAGGCCGAACTCGATAATCCTATTTTTGTGTTTATGTACATACTAGTAGGATATGATAAATATTGTAATAGTTTAGTATTAATATAAGTAAGGATGTCTGTTTTAAGTACCGATTACAACGCTGTCGTAAAATTATTGTCGGAACTCCTAGTGGGAATTGTGTTAGGATGTAGGCTAAATTTATTATTTTAGAATCTTATCCGTATATATTACTGGCCTGTATCTGTTTTTTCCCCAATAAAGAAAATAAAATAAAACACTTGCTAAAGAATGGATTTATGTGATGTCTATGACAGATAATCTAAAGTACTTTTTCTATGTCTATTCATGTATTTCCCTCGTACCGAATTTTAATTGATATCTAAGTAATAGTTAATACCATTACATGTTTTTTTTCACCACCGAATCGCTTAGGTAGACACGTTCGGTGTTCATACAAATTCTGTTGTCTGTCTGTTTAGATATATGTCCGTGCTGCAATATTGTGCACATTGGCGAATCTGTGGCTAATTTTGCTGACGTAATCGGTCATTGCGCCGACCGACCCTGGCACAGTGGCATTCCAATTGCCAACCCAACTCGATAGCTCAAACGCACCCTTATATGTGAGCCCCATGAGTATCTATAGTTTTCACAGGTTTCAAGGTCACTTTACACTGGTTTTACCTAAATCTGATCTTGTATGCGCTCGCGCAAGCAATGAGAAAACGCGGCCAGAAATAACGAGCGAGTTAATGACGCCGGCGCCAATTCGCTGAATATAATGTGCAATCAAACTTCAATAAGATCATGCGCGTCATTAGAACCTTATCTCAATGATGCAAGATATAAAGTTTAATTAAGAAGAATAAATTCATCTCAGACATTGCAAGCTTTCAACAAATCTCGGTGGCAATTTAGTGTGAAGCAAAATACAATGAAAAACTAGGTTTATACTTACCGTATTCCATTTTTTTGCAATTTGCTATAAAAATAAAATTTTTTTTGGACGGAACTTATAAACCTAGAATATACTATGCAGTAAGTGATCGACATCAAAATCAAAGTGACGTTTTAAGATTTAGTTAGTGGAAAACGTTTTCTCACGAAATGGAATTTCATAGAAAAAGTACCGTTATTTCGTTAGGATCGCAAAGCTATTCTTCCCTCTTAAGTCCGATATGAGATTGTACTCGTAACAACAACATTCAAATAAAGTTTGTACTAACAAGAAACTGTTTAATTATGTATTCGAGTACTTGAAATTAACTTTCAGACTAGGTTGTCTAAAGAAACAAAATAAACCTGAATAACAATATAAACTTTTAGTGTTTGTATTTCACATACCGATGTGTTATGTAAACTACCTATTATGTCTATAAAACACATAAGGAGAGGTCTACCATATCCGACCGGCGCATAATTCTCGATAGATATATATAGTTAACTTGTTTGAATAGATAGGATAGGGGCAGTGTGTGGGAATTGTGGGATCTACGTGCATATTGAAACTATACAAATATATTATTATAACCACACATTTGAAATTTAGATGAATTGTAAATTTTATTGTCTAAGAGCAAGGTTCAAAATTGAGTAAGTTATTTCAATTGTAGGTATGCTGCGTTATGCATAGGTACCTATTACTTTCAATATTCGATATACTCGTAGTTATTACGAAAATCGCTGCAGTAAGTAATAATAAAAATAAATTTAAATAAATAAATGTTATAGGGACATTCTTACACGAATTGACTAAGCAAATAAATACATATTATATAGGACATTCTTACACAGATTGACTAAGTCCCACCTTAAGCTTAAGAAAGCTTGTGTTGTGGGTACTCAGACAACGATATATATAATATACAAATACTTAAATACATAGAAAACACCTATGACTCAGCAACAAATATCTGTGCTCATCAAACAAATATATGCCCTTACCGGGATTCGAACCCAGGACGCCCGGCATCATAGCGGGTCACCACCCACTAGGCTAGACCGGTCGTCAAACCACTTGTATTTTCCTTAATTATTATGATTCAGTCAAATAAAGTGTATGACTACATACCTAAGTGATTTGTATTAAAAGTAGACGAATGAAAATGGATGTTATAAGTTATAACTTTTGTGACGTCTCACAAAATTGGGAAATTTAGCTACAGAACCCCTAGTGTAAATTGATTCGATAGCGTGACGTGACGCGTTTGCGTGAAGTCTCATTTTATATGGGATTTAAAAACAACGCGTCAAGCGGGACGTTTTGGAAACTCAAAATCCCATACAAAATGAGACTTAACGCAAACGCGTACGTCACGTTTCGCTACAGATTAAATTTACACTAGGGGTACAGATGAATGTTTAAATTTGTATAGTAGACTGAGGTGATTCACCCTGTGATTCGATTCTAGATCCGATTCCGATGTAGGTACTACAGAAAAACCAAGAGAATAATACTTAACACAGCCCATTGTCATATGTGACAATGCCAATTTATGAAAAATCCGTAGGGAACGTGCAACAACGGAGCTAATTTAGCCGTGGAGTTATCTGAAATTGCGGGATGACTACTCTTCTTTATTAAAAGTTGTATTCAAAAGCACTAGTTCTATAGTAACTGCGTTTTTGTTCACTAACGAGCCACGTATTCCACGTAACAGCTAGTTAATTTTCAGTAAAGCGACCATACATTCATATAAGTACATGGACCTACAAATTTGTATGGACTCATCAGTATTCTGTAATTTATTGGCATTGCCTTCATAGGTACATAATAAGGTGATACACAAGAATTCTGATCAGCTATGAACCCTGTAAGGGTACTGCAACTTAAACACACAATGATACATTCACAAAGTAGCCATGCAACATGGCATAATAATTAAATCAATTTGGCCAGATTTTCGTGCTTGAACTCTACATCGTTCATAAGAATTAATATAGAAAGCGGAACTATTTAGGTAAGTATGGTATTTTTTATTATTAGTCTAATGGCGCATATTTTATTTGCTGTACCTGCCTAATACCTATGCATTTGATCAAATATTTTGTATTACGTGTTTCTGATTCGAACTTTAAGATACGTCAAACATTTGCTAAAGATACGATATAGATTAGATATCAAAAGTGACGTTTCTTCAAACAAAAACGTCACTTTTGACACTGACATATCCAATCGGTAATCCGTATCTTTATTGACCGGATATCCGGAAATTATTGACGTATCTTAATTTACCGTATTTAAGAATTATTTCGCTTAAAATTTAGTTTTCTCCTCACAAGTGTGATGAAATATATTGCATGTGCCACGGGCGGTACAAGAATTACGAAATGGTGTTAAGACGAAAATGGAGGCGCAAAATCGCCTTTTTACACAAACGTAGTCCTCATTTTCCTCTCTGGATATTAACATTATTGAAAATATTATGACACAATTTGTTCTATATCAACCACACCTATGCCCCTACGTTTGATTTTTTGGAATTTTTAATTATTATAAGAGTTAAGAGCAATTAAAATTTGTATGAAATATGTTTTACCTCCTAATTTTTACAATAATCAAAAAATCTAACAAAGTCAAACGCTAGCGGTTATAGCTATGGTTAATAAACATCAAATTATGTAAAAATGTTTTGCATAATATCAATATCCAGGGAGGAAAATGGAGACAACGTTTGTATGGAGAATCGGCTGTCCTCTTTTCTCTTAATTAAAATTAACACTTGTTCGTAAATTCTTGATACCCGCCCTTAATACACAATGTACTATAGTTGCTAAAGTTCGCTTGATATAAAAAGAATGGAAATGATCTTACATTTATATTCTGTCTTGTTAAATTTGCTTGCAATTTGAATGCTTGCACAGATTTTCAGAGTATTAATGGACATCAACTCCGCGCGCTTCAGCTATGGACGCTTGCATCCATTTATCAAAGTCACCTACTGTTATCCGATAACTGAAGTTACGGCAGAAAGCAAACGTTAGAATCGACATTTGCCAAATATGTAGGTAACTATGTTACGTACGTTTATGCACGTACCTACACGGCAACACGGCATATTCGCTCTAAAACATAAAAAGTGTAAGTCACGTACGTATGTATGTATGTGTTACTGTAAAAGCCCGAAGTACGGTAAAACCTAGGATATACCGGTAAGACCTAGGTTTTACCGATGCCGATCGGTAAAAGCCCGAAATGTGAGATAATTATTGTTCACTTCGGGCTTTTACCGACATGGATTTGGTAAATCCTAGGTCTTACCACGGCGACCGGTAAAGGTTGAATCATGCACTGGTTCTTGACATTATTAGATGAAAATCTTGTATCAGTGTAAGGGGCGTTACATGTAGTGCCATTTAGAGTGATGCTTCGTATTGTTTCGGCTATTTTACTAGTCATATAGATCTAGGTCTTTCGGTTTTGCTGAAGGTGAGAGTGAACTCTACTCACTGCAAATTCGAACGCCGTGAGCAGGTATGTAGAAGTCCTGAGAGCAGAGTAATGTACAGTGTGTCACATACCCTCTGTAAGCAATATGCCCAGTTGGTGGGAATTTTCGGGCTGTAGCTAGCCGCTGTAATGGGTAACAGAAACACGTTCCGTATGTGCTTCGCTTTCCAGATGACTAGGGTGCTTTGCATAATGCAGAGATTATCGTATCGCGAAATGAGAAATTTGCTCTATTAAGTTTAAAATATTGTTTCGAGACCAGGTTGCTTTACTAATATCAATAAAACACACATACGGATTTAATTTGAGCAAAAAAAGGAACATTATTAAACATACTTATTTATTAGGATAAATAAGTATGTTTCCTTCAATAAACGGACAAAGAAAATGCCGAGAAAGTGCTCGAGAATGTTCTCGCGAGAACATTCCCAAGAATATGCTCGGAAATTACCCAAGAGTGAAGAGAAAGTTGCCTTTAGAGTAATTTGTTGCTTTCCAAATTGTTTTAAACATGTATAGTTTATAATATTAGAGTAGTCAGAAGCTCGTAGCGCAACGACGACGGGTCGTACGCCTAAGCGAGTGCGTCGCAAAAAGCAAAGGCGAGGGACCGCGCTGGAGCTCAGGCAGTACTGAGCGAGGCCATCGCCTCTTGGAACTCCAGCACGAGTAATAATTAATGCCCTTTGCATTTTGCTGGATTTTTCGGGGGTCGGTGTGGGTGGTGCAACACCTCCTGACCAGATGGACGCATGATTCTACGGGGCATACTTGGATCGCCATTTAGAGGCGACGGGGTCACGTGAGGGTCACGCGGGGTAGTTATTCTGGAAAGCAACAGCATTAATGATAAGCGTGTTCTCCCTGTCCTCTTTTTTTTGACGCAGGGGTAAATGCATTTACGCATCTCACCCCGGGCTGGGGAAGCCCATTGGGGGGTGGTATGTGGGACTCACTCCTCCCGTTACGCCCTCTGTAAGCCAGAGGAAGGGGAGGGGAATACCCACTAACATCCCCTGCGGTTTCATCCTCTTTGCCGTTAGGGGAGCGTCATGGGATCGCTTGCGGCATTCTATCTGCGACGCCCCTCGGCAGCCCGACCGACTTGTGTTGGACACCCGCGCCAATGAGGAAGAGTACCAGGACGCTTGGCTCTCCTCCCACACGTGCAGAGCCGTTCCGTGTGGGCCCCCAATCCACTGGCTTTACGAGGGGGAGGAACTAGCTGTTGGCTAGGGCATATTGCCTACCTAGGGAGGAGACCCTCCCTCTTCGCCTACGCCGGAGCGGTAGCGCATCTGCACGATCTTCGCGCAACCGCTCCGCTGCTTCCTTTTGGGAAATCACAGATTCGCAAAAGGCCTCAACTTCCTTCCATGCCCTCTTGCTGCGCAACATGGCTGACACGACGTCGTGCAGCGAGAGGTCCCCACTCGTAATTTCCCCTGCCACCACCATGTTTTGGCGTACCACAACCCATCGCCTGCACGATTCAAGTGTGTGCTGGGCCGTGTCATGGCAGATTGTCGTTGGTTCTCTCTTAATTTCATGCAGGTAATGACCGAAGCAACCGTATCCGGTTGTTACCTGCGTCAATCTGTAGCTGGGCACCCGTGTTCTCTATCGAGCCACTGGTTGAATGACGGGAGGAGAGCCCCTATACTGCGGACTTCATAGAAGTAATCCTCCAGGTCACTCTTCCAGCGGTCCCTCAGTCTCTTGACAGCCTGTCGTTGCTCTCTCTTCGCCTCCTCTGGGTCGAGGCGTTCTCCACGCGCTCTGGGCTCTGCTCTCATACGGTAATTTCCAGCTATCATTTTAGCTTCCAGCTCCCGGGGTGGAGTGCCTGTCAGGGCTCACGCCACCGCGAAATACACCGTATGGTATGCCTTTATTATGCGCAAGGCCACCACCCTCAGCGGACTCCTTAGGAAAGGCTTGGCTTTAGCCAAGAGCCTGTCTGCACAAAATTCTTGCCCCGTACAAGGCCATGCTCCGAACAACACCCACGTACAGGCGCCGACAAGGGGTTTTCGGCCCACCCACGTTTGGTAATAGCCGGCTAAGGGCTGAGGCAGCACCCACGATTCGGGGCGCTAACCTGTTCTAAATTCCACCTCCGGTCAAGAACAAGACCCAGGTACTTCATGTGTGAGTTGACCGGAACCCTCTCACCTGCAACAGCTATATTTAAGTCCTCAGGTAGCGCCCTTCCAGGTCCCCCGAAGACAATTGCTTCAGTCTTCGGGAGGGGCACATTCAATCCTAGGCGTTCGATGCGACCCACTGACATCTCTGTCGCTTTAGAGTCCGGTCCTGTGCGGTCGCGTTCATGAGTTTCGCGCCGTGACATCACACGCGACGCGTCGGACAGGTCAAGTGTCTCCTTTTCTTACAGAATAAAATGTTAGGTATAAAAGTAAATAGTTTAGCACAACCTATGTAATATGTAGAAAAGGACGTATTTAAGTTTCGTCTCGTCCCCTGGGTATGAATAATTAAAAAAAAAAAAATCGTTTATTTCAGATCACTGATCTATAACGATTATTAGTATAAACTTAAAACTATGCTAATTAGGTACTAAGAGTAAAATAAAAAAAAGAACTTATAACTAAACACTAAGATGTGTGGAGAGTAGGGGCGCAGGTTACCATACTCTATTTCGCTCTCCCAATTGCCACCTCCACCCAAAACTTTATAACATGGCAGTCGAGGTGCTCGGCCAACACCTTGAGTAGACTGTTGCTGCTGCCGCGCACCCGTGTCAGCATGGAGGCGATTATTTTCCGCCTGATGGCAAAAAAGTCATCTACTCGCACCTCAGCGAACATGCCGGACGCGCTGCAGTGCTTCGGCAGCCGCAACAGCATCCTCAAGATGTTATTATATTGAACGCGCAATGCGTTATAGGCTCGTTGTGTAAACTTCACCCACAGGCTGCACATGTGAAAAGTCTGACAGTAAGCTCTAAAGAGCGTCAATTTAACTGATGTATTACACCGTGCGAACCTGGGGGCAAGCATATTGCCTCTCACTGCCGTTGCTCTTTTCTCCCTTTCCAGATCCAGATCGTCATTCAATTCAGTTGTAAGCATATGCCCCAGATACTTAAAGCGATCTACAACTTTTAGGGGTACGCCACACAACATGATCCTCGGCTCCGTAGACGGGTTATACTTACGAGCTTTGAATATAACAAGCTGACTTTGGGCCGTGTTTTATTTTAGATCATCCTACCGCGTCAGCCGAAGGCCCCAGCAACGCCATGTCGTCAGCGTAACTTATATTGTTAAAACACACATCACATGTATGGCAACCGACATGTGCCCTGCCGAGTGCCTCGATCAACTCGTTTACGTAAACGTTGAAAAGGAGAAGGGATGTTAGCCCTCCCTGTCTCGCTCCACATTGTAGTTTGTACTCGTCAGACTCCTCTCCCGCCCATCTCACTCGGTTGACCTGGCTGTTGTACCAATGTTTAAGCAACGCGACATATTCAATGGAATCTCCCGTTTTTATAAGCTTCTACACAACCAGGTCAAACGCCTTTGACAAGTCCAAAAAGCAGGCATAGATCGGCGTGTTCCTGTCCTTGTAGTACCTGACAGCTTGCTTAAGACACAAAATCGCACTTTCGGTCGACAGCAGAGTCTTACATAATAGAGCTGTAAGATTCCGGTTCAAATAACCTTTTAGCGGCGCGGTTCCTTTGTTCCGACCGGCCGTACCAATAGTTCCTAGGAACGCAGAGGCCTCCATTCGCATCCACATCAGCTATCCACGGCGCTTAAAGACGTTCCTGGCTAACCAACGGCCCTCGGTACGACCAACTAGCATGACAGGGCCAACATACCACGGAACCAGACAGGCTTATTTCTCTCCCTTACGAACCACTACCATGACCCACGCTTCGCAAAAGGTTTTTTAATTAAAATAAAATGATTTAATTGAAAGCATCTGGGTGTCATTTGATCACCCAGCCATAGTCGCTTCAACAGGCGAGAACTATTCATAGATACCTAATTTGTTTTTACTGTAAACTATACCTAAACCTTGGTACCTAGTCAAGATGCCAACCGTTCGCGATATGATAATCTCTGCATTATGCAGTGCACCCTAGTCATCTGGAAAACAAAGCACATACGGAACGCGTTTCTGTTACCCATTACAGCGGCTAGCTACAGCCCGAAAATTCCCACCAACTGGGCATATTGCTTACAAAGGGTATGTGACACACATTACTCTGCTCTCAGGACTTCTACATCCCTACTCACGGTTCTCGAATTTGCAGTGAGTAGAGTTCACTCTCACCTTCAGCAAAACCGAAAGACCTAGATCTATATGACTAGTAAAATAGCCGAAACCATACGAAGCATCACTCTAAATGGCGCTACATGTAACGCCCCTTACACTGATACAAGATTTTCATGTAATAATGTCAAGAACCAGTGGATGATTCAACCTTTACCGGTCGACGTGGTAAGACCTAGGATTTACCAAATTCATGTCGGTAAAAGCCCGAAGTGAACAATAATTATCTCACATTTCGGGCTTTTACCGATCGGCATCGGTAAAACCTAGGTCTTACCGGTATATCCTAGGTTTTACCGTACTTCGGGCTTTTACAGTAACATATGTACAAAATATATCGTCGACTGTAAGTTCAATTAAGATAAGCGACAAAATGGCTAAAAGGAGTTGAGTACTTATACAGTTTTGTTCAGAATTTGCTGCTCTTACGAATGGATAACCGAAAAATCCTTAAAAAACGCTTCATTTTCACTCCGGCCCCAATGCCAAGTGAGTTTGGCAACAAGTTGCTAAAAAGTATAGAATAATCTCGTTACGTATTCTCGTTCTCTAAGGGGAGAGTCCATTCTTGTTATACAACTATTATCCTTTCAGTATATTCCTTTTTTAAATTAACCTGTGCTGTTTCGCAACTAGTTGCCGAAGGACAAAGTTACTGGTTACTAAACCAAAATCGCTAAAGGAATAAAACGTATTTTAAATGTTTGTTATTTTTCTGATGTATGAGTTGATATGTATCAATTTATTTGTCCTTTTGCTGGCGGTGATCGATTAATTGAAATTAATAATTAACTTGTTCTAGAAAATCACTTGGTGGTCACTTTGGTGGGCCTACAATGAACCTTTCTACAGTCGAAGTTGATAGCGCGACTGGTATCCGAACAGAATATATGGCCAAAGGGAAGTATGAATGGCACATAATAATATAGGTACTTAGTTTCTAGTATAAATAGAGTTTTTAGTTAGTTTAGATTACTAATGTAAGCATGTAGGCATGAATTGTTGTAACAGTATGGTTTTACATGTTACAATTTATGATTCAATAAATACCGGATGCTAGAAACCGTTCCAGATGCGCGATCATATTTTTTGTAAAAGTTTGTCTAAATATTAGTCATTTTTATTATTGTAGTAGATACATTACTTTAACGTGCACCTTTGTAGTTTTATTGTAAAATCCTAATATTCGAAATTTCCTTACATTACTTTTATTTCATAGCCAATTGCTGTTTAGTATATTAAACTGAACTAAATTCTTCAAGAGATAGAAAACATTCCACTAACAAGCTACCTTGTACAAATAACTCCAAATTGATGTCCAATACTGTAACGAAATCGACATAAGTAGTCTTCCACTAGTAGGAGTAGTAGGTAAGTAGGTAGGTATATCGATTGTACTTATTTGAGTAAGCTATTTTTTGCTCCCTAATGAACGTGGCAGTTAATGCTGGATTTATTTGAGTTTCAGAGGCGCAGATTGCGTAGAAGATTTCAAAAAAGTTCGAAAAGTTCTTGACATTTTTATGGAAATGTTTACAAGAAATAAGGAAATAAAATAAGAGAATTTGCCGATATTCTTCATAGTTGAAAAGAATTTGCAATAGTTGTATGGGTATTACCATACCAATTGTATATATGTTTTGGTCATAAATTCTAACTGACTAGGTACATATTTCATCAATCCAATCGCAATACAAAGTTTGAAAGTGTTATCATATCAAGCACCATTGTTGCATAGACACCATTATGATTGATTTCACTCAAAAAGTGGCTTATTTTCGGCTAGGTGTAACTAAATGCTTAAGAGGAAAGAGGACAATCGATTCGCCATACAAACGTAGTCCTCATTTTCCTCCCTGGATATTGACATTATGGAAAATATTTTTACAGAATTTTATGTATTTTAGTCATAGCTATGCCCGGCCGTTTGATTTTTAAAATTTATTATAAAAGTTAGGAGCGAAAAACAGGTTTCATACAATAAAAATTTGCTCCTAACTCTAATAATATTGAAAAGATCGGAAAAAAACAAACGGTTGGGCATAGCTATGATTAAAACACATCAAATTGTGTAAAAATATTTTCAATAATGTTAATATCCAGAGAGGAAAATGGGGACTACGTTTGTATGGAAAGGCGGTTTCGCGGCGGTCGTCCTCTTTCGTCTTAACAGTAACTCTACTAACTCTAGGTATCAAAAGTTGAATATTGACAATTCAGTTAGAGGTACCACATAACATACTAGATTCTCATTTTTATTGCTTTATTTACACCTCCTCTACAATCAAAATCGTTTAGTATAAGTAAATGAAAAAATATAATGACATTGTCTTTAAGCACTCCAAATTGAATTAAATAAAACAAGATTAAGGTGCCTTATTATACTAATTAGCGACATTAAAATGATCTCGGTTGTATTTTTGTCAGCGTCACAATTGGTTTAAGTTTCCTTTGTCCCTGTCAACGGCAAATAAACCCCGTCGTCTTGGGTACGAGCAAAGATAATAAATATATAACTCCGTATAAGATAAATAAAGGCTATGAAAAAATCAAGAAAAAAGTATGCTCGAAATGCTCGAATAGATGGCGATATAGCTCCGGCCTATACTTGAGTAGATGGCGACTCCGTTTGATATTTAACACGTATGAAAATCCAAATGTGACCGAACATGGGTCAAATAGTCATAGGTCATTCTGAGAGTTTTAGCCCTGTGTCGAAAGATGGCAGTAAATTTAGATGACTTCAAAATTTACTTTGAAAATATACCTCTAAACTCAATTCTCTCTGGTAAGAGTAAGCAGAAAAACAAACGAATCGACGTGACGTGATAAAAAAATAATTAAAGCAGCAGTAGGTCACAACCGCGTTGACTTGCGGAGCCACGAACTCGAGTGAACTTTATTGCGAGCGAAACCCAACATTATTAAAATTACAATTTATGAAATAAGGCGTTTTATTCGATAACAATGCGTACGTTGAATGCTTTGCCACTTGTCGTTAGTTGAAGAATTTATCTACAGATTTTTGCAAAAGCAAATACAAAAGTATTTATAGCAAGCAAATACAATATTTAAATGGAAGTTTTCTGATAAAATATACATTGCAAATAGGTTAAGGGAAGTAAATTATGACTTATGATTAATAACCTGCACTAGACATATTGAGAATAATACTGTATATATTTTACATAAATGCAATTGCATTAGCTTATTTTTACGGAGCGATTTAGTAAAAAAACTTACATTTTATTTAAAGCAATTAAACAAATAACAAAACAAAACAAAAAACAAAAAACAAATAAACTTGAGAGAAATGTAGCACATTTGTTTGAATGCGTAGCATCGCATTACCTATTATCACCTTCCGGTTGCTTTTAACCGTTTTAACTATGTAAAGGTTCCATTCGGATCATTCAGGGGGCGATAGTATATATATTCATATAATCTTTAAAATATAAGATTAGTTCTAAGTTAGCTAAATATGTACTTAACTAGCTGTTGCCCGCGACTTCGTACGCGTGGATTTTTATGTTGGTGGTTATATACTAGAGCATAGAACATTATGCAGCAAAAGGTAGCAGTAGGGAAGGTTAATTACTTGTTAATAATTATACAACGCATGAGATTTGTCTGGCACAACCTTAAAAATGAAAAAATTGTCCTCGATATAATCCCTTAAGAAGATTTTCAAGTCCACTATTCCAATCTAATGCAAACTTTAACTTTTTTCACCAATTTGGGGGATTAATACTTTCAATGAACGCCATTTCAAAAGCCTAGCTTAAAAGAAAACCCGTACCACATATAAACTTCTATCCTCTTTTTAACCCCCTTAGGGGTTGAATTTCCAAGAACGTAAAAATAACATTTTTAAATCTTACATTATGTTTTTCTATGAAGTTTTTAAGCATTTATAATAGATTCAAACTTTCAACCCCTATTTAACAATTTTAGGAGAAGAATATTTAAAAACGCTGAAATCATTTTTATTTTATTCTAATAATATGCCCATATACAAAGTTTAAAGTCCCGCACTCAAAAAAATGTTTGACCTCAATATAAACATTCAACCCCTTTTTCACTACCTTGGGGAATAATTTTTTAAAAACGCTTAAAATTGTTTTCTTCTCTTTCAATGAAGTACCAGTTTACGCAGTTTCAAGTTCCTAGCTTAAGTTAAATTTTAAATCCCTTACAAATCATTCAACCCCTGTTTAACCCATTTCGGGGATGCATTTTTAAAGACACTGAAACAACTTTTCTTGTATTCTAAAAATATGCCGTGATACAATGATTCAAGTCCCGCACAAAAATGTTTGATCTCCATACAAACTTTCGACCCCTTTTTCACCATCTTGAAAAAAGAATTTGCAAAAACGCTGAAATTAGTTTTCTTATTTTTTAATCAAATATCTGTTAACGAAGTTTCAAGTTCCTAGGTTAAACAAAATTTTTAACCCCACACAAACTGTCAACATCTATTTAACCCTTTTAGGGGATGAATTTTTAAAAACTTTGAAATAACTTCTCTTGAATTATAACAATATGCCTTTATATAAAGTTTCAAGTTCCGCAAGCAAAATTTTTTTTTATCTCCATACACTAACTTAACTTTCAAACCCTTTTTCACCACCTTGAGGGATGAGCTTTCAAAAACGCTGAAATTAGTTTTCTTCTATTTTAATGAAATATCTTTTACAAAGTTTCAAGTTCCGAGCTCAAAATAAAACTTGAACCCCATACAAAATTATTCCCCTTTTTAACCCCCCTTAGGGGTTGAATTTTTAAAAAACGTTGAAATAACTTTTACTTGCAATCGGCTATTATGCCTTTATAAGTTTCAAAGCATTGGTAATGGATTCAAACGTTCAACCCCTTTTTAACCCCTTTAGGGAATGAATTTTTAAAAACGCTGAAATCAATTTTCTTGTATTTTAATAATATGCCTACGTACAAACTTTCAAATCCCGGACTCAAAAAAATATTTGATCTCCATACAATCTTTCAACCCCTTTTCACCAGCTTAAAGAATGAAATTTCAAAAACGCTGAAATCAGTTTTCTTATTTTTAAATAAAATACCTTTTTACAAAGTATCAAGTTTTTAGCTTAAAATAAAACCTGAACCCCATACAAACTTTCATCCCCTTTTTAACCCCCTTAGGGGTCGAATTTGTCAAAATCGCTTCTTAACTCTTATACACTTTATAAATGCAACCTAGTGTGTAAATTTCAACTTTATAGCGTTTGTAGTTTCGGCTTTTGAATTAGCCTTATAATATTATTAGAAGATATTGGTAATCTTATAATCTATTCATACATTTTTAATTTTGTAGCCCAAAAATAATAATTTAAGGGATTGCATTCTCAAAAGTCTGGATCACGTGTGGCTGTAAATCAGCGTGTATGTTACAACCGTTCAATTTCGAAATCTATGCTATCTTCGTAATTAGAATAGAATAGAAATAGAAATCTTTATTGCGATTGATATTAGCATTCCCCACCAAGGGCCATGGTTCACGTCGGCTACGTTACATTTTAATTTTGATCCCATTTTTATAATTAGCGTCCCCAAAACCATGGAAACGATACCCATATTGATATTTTGAGATTTCAACCCCATTGCACTCCCACTAGGGGGATGATTGTTCACTTCGGCTACGTTATATTTTAATTTTGATTCCATTTTTGTAATTAGCGTCTCAAAAAACCATGAAAACAATAACCATATTGATATTTCGAGATATCAACCTTATTGGGGACTTTTCCCCCTCTTAGAGGTTGAATTTTCAAAAAACCTGAAACACGTCTTTACTCATTTATGGAATAAAATAGTCGAACTAATCTTGTTTCCCCATACAAACTTTGGACCCCCATTTCACCTCTTTAGGGGATGAATTTTAAAAATCCTTTCTTAGTGGACGCCTAAACCTTATAAGGAACCTACTTGCCAAATTTGGACTTTCTAGTCCCAGCGGTTTGGGCTGTGCGTTGATTTAAGGATGACTCACGCTACACAGTGCCAGGGCCGGGCCGGGGCGGACCGGAGCGAGCCGTCACACGGACTTTCAGGAGCGCCACCGTCGCCGGACCGTTCCGGGGCCGGGGCGACCGGGCCATCATCTCTATATTATAGTATCTCTATGCGTTGACACTATCGTTGAGTCTCCGAGCGCGAGACAGGCCGGGCCGGGCTGTCCGAGCTCACCGAGCCGTCCAAGCAACGGACTGTTCATGACAAATGTCACAAATGTCAATCATATTGAAAAAATTTGTTCGATGGGAAGCAAGTCGATATAGAAATAAATAATAAAATCAAAATATTGGCCCTGGCTGCCATAATAGCTGATGAAGAGAATACTGCATACTCTGGGCAATTGTGCATTTGGACATTTCGCGGACACTTTCGGAAAAAGGAGAATTACACAACATTATGTAAAGAGCTTTATTTCCACATGACCCGAGACTCTTTCGAAGCCACCGTGTTCTCTGCTTAAGGTAATGGAAATACAATGCGTGTATTATATTGTCTCAAATAATCATGTGCCGAAGCATATTAAACTATTAAAAGGAAAAGGGATGACCGGTTCTCCATACAAACATAGTCCCCATTTTCCTCTCTGGATATTGATATTCCCTTCGTTCTACATCCAATTTTGTAATAGTACATTACGATACAAGTGCGAAAAATAGGAAATTCGAAACAAGTGGCGATAAATTAAAACACGACCGAAGGGAGTGTTTTAAATCGACACGAGTTGCGAATTACTTATTCGCACATGTATCGTACAACGTTTTACAGTACATGGCTCTTTAAATGTTCGACACAGTAACGTAATATGCTAATTTTCGCACTAGTGCGGTAAAGTAGCAACATATGTACTGTAAAAATATTATCCGTAATGGGGACTACGTTTGTATGGAAAAGCGGTCTCGTTTTGAGGTAGGTAACTAGGCAGATTACTTAGAGATTGACTCATCACAAGCTGCCCTAAGTGCTTCTTAGCGAGTAGACAGGCCTATTGTTTTTCAGTATTATTTTCTTCTATTGAGGAGTGCATTTGTGTTGTATTGCAAAAATATATCCGTTGGGGTTCAGTGATACCCGATAGATATTAACCCTGAATCACAAATGATCATTTTGCTTAATGCCGCGTTTTTGCATTATTTTCTCCCATCAATCCTATCATAGACTTGTTCCGTTTCAGGAATGCATGAAAAACTTAAGTTTAAAAGAAAAGATATTTAAAATGGCTGTAGGAATACCACAACATTTTAAAGTATCGATATAAGATAATCATCTACAAACATTCAGCTACAGAGAAATACGCGTACACCACTAAGAATGTCGGTGGTGCGCTCTCAAAGTAAAAAAAAATAACTGTTGAGTTCGGTACACTAAGATAGAATTGTCTAACAAGTACAAAAAATAAACTACTTACTGGCTTACTTACTTCTTGCGAAAAAGGAATTTTTGATCTATAATACGAGTGGGTTAGGTAGTTGAAATTTACAGTGTGCATTTTATGGTTCCGTAGCCAAAATGGCAAAAACCCTTACAGTTTCGCCATGTCCATCTGTCTGTCTATCTGTCTGTCCGTATGTCATAGCTATTTTACTCAAAAACTATAAGATAACCAAAAGAGAAAAGTGGAAAGTAGGTATTTTTTATACTACGTTGGTGGCCCGCCTGATGGTAAGCTACTACTTAGTTTAGAAGATCAAATGTATAAAAATATAATTTTTAGGCACGCCATACATGTAACTAAAAGTGAAAAGGTTATTCAAGTAAAAGAGTATTAAATTTAAGATTTTTTTTTAAGTAAGTGAGATGGCAAAGGAGTCTTGCGTAGCCCGTCATGCTAGCCCGAAATGATATGAACGCTCTGACGTCGGGCTACAGCGGCGGCCTCATATTGAGAAAGTCGGGCGTAGCCCTTGTGCTATGCTTGCTCTAAGGCCGAGGGTCCCCTCATAACAAATGAATCGGGGGTAGCCTTACGTACCTAAGTAGCTTCCTCATACTAAAAAGTCGTGCAGAAGAAGATAACAATATAATTTTTTCAATATGTCTATTCCAGATTTCCTGTTTCTTAAATGTATAGTAACATGGCAGCAGTTTTCATCTTTAGGGTTCCGTACCCAAACGGGACCCTATTACTAAGACTCCGCTGTCCGTCCGTCCGTCCGTCCGTCCGTCCGTCCGTCTGTCACCAGGCTGTATCTCATGAACCGTGATAGACAGTTGAAAATTTCAAAGATGACGTATTTCTGTTGTCACTATAACAACATAGTATTGTGTTCCTGCCGGTGCGTAAGGTTGCCAGAGCTCAACGAGGGGAAGGAGGGTTGTTAGGCTCGGCAACGCGCATATAATTCCTCTGGAGTTGCAGGCGTACATAGGCTATGGAGACTGCTTACCATCAGGTGGGCCGTATGCTTGTTTGCCACCAATGTAGTATATAAAAAAACAAATACTAAAAAGTACGGAATCACGTTGGGCGAGTCCGACTCGCCCTTGTCCGGTTTTTGTATTTATTTGTAAGCTTGCATTAATTGCTATGGCACTTTAGGCTTAGCTTGTAAGTATAGTCGAGGAAATTGATTCTTTAGCAGTTAACGTGTCACGTTACAATGGACAGCTCTTACCATAAGTATGTACAGCCAAATTTACTTGAACCGCAAGTTGCTAAAGAATCAATTTCCGCGACCGTACTAATAGGATATTCTTTTCTAATAGGTCTAATAAATAATATGTTGCGGACTCTTTTCTTAAACCTTTTTACTTGTATACTTTTTACGACATTTGACGCTGTCATGTTATTCAAATAGTAAAATAAATCTGACAAGAGAGAAAATAGTGATCTTATTTACAGAAAGATACTTAATGTATGAAAAAATAAGCAACAATAAGAATGAATGTTTTGTGAGTGTGAAACAATTTTATTTTCTTTGACAAATAGAGCACTGCATTGCATTAACGATTATTATTATTTTAATTTGTATGTCTTTCCCATCACGGAACAATGGTATTCCGGACCTTTGAGAAGCGTGCGCCGAGCCCTAACCTAAGGTAGAGGCCCTTTTGACACGTTCATGAAATGTAAGATGTACACCGAGCTGATGCTGCCCTTGCCCATGTCATAGGACGCACGCAGAGGCAGGCCCGACAGGGTGTAAGGACTATTGAGAGTTGTTGGAATCTAAAATAAACTAGGTTATTGTGTGAAAGCGATGGGCTACATACTGAGCTATGGGATAAAAAACCAGACGCCTGCCTAATAAAACGGTACACAATTTTATTTCCGGCAGACGACACAAAAAGCGACATCTGGGATGGCTCAAGAGTAACACTGGTGTGAGCGGCTCAGGGGTATCGAGAGGCGTGCACCGCTTTCAACTCAGTGGCTGTAACAGCCACTGTGCCAACTCGCGTCTTGCACTTCCACCCTTGGAACTTATAGCTCTAACGACTCCACTCTGGCCGGCCGGCTAAGGCAACCCAGAAGCAGATAATCCTGTCCCACCCACCCTCCTTCGAATGACAGAACTCCCTAGGAACACTCGGGTACGTGAGATCGTTACTCCACAACTGCATGCCACAAGCTGCCCGAAGTTGACTGATTGCACTGGTAAAATCAGCGGGCCATAGATTATTAGTTTGCAGTTCCTAAAAGCCATTGCTGAAAGGATGTGTAGCTGTCATATACAAAAACAATGGGTAGACAGTCTCAAAGGGTATGTCTTATTATAAATAGTTTCATGCCGCAGTAAAATTATGTGATTTGTAGTATTTAGTTTTAAAATATATTATTATAATATGTATGCTAATCTTAAGGTATTTATCTATGGGCCGCTAGTTGCCTGAAATAAATTATGATAGATAGACGGATAGATGGGGTGTTCTAAGAGAAAGTCGCTTTGAAAATGCTTTTGTCTTGTATGGCAGCTTCCTCAATCAACTGCGTAAAGCTCGAGAAAATACTGCCAAAAGGCTAGGTTAGATAATAAGTTTTTATAAAAGAAACATGTCTTTATGGGACCCATAACATTGAAGCAATACAAAAGTTAGAAATGAGAGTCAAATCTGACAATCGTTATCTACGCACGAAACGCCCCTTATTAAATGATACTTGATCGTGACGTCATGATTAAGTTTAATGCGTTTTGTTTGCATTGCATTTAAAAAAAGAGGAGCTTTCGAGTTTCGAGGATTATGTTTTTAAAATACGTGTATATTACGTAGGTTTGTTTGTATTGATTTTTTGATTCTAGAAATAATAGTTGTATAACCTTAATATGTATGAAGGTAAGTACTAAGTACATAAAAGCTACCGAAATAGGTCAGAAGAGCAGTCAATTCAATATTACTATACAGTATATCCAAAAAGAGCGCTATGATAAGTAAAAGTTCCTTTTTAGGGTTCAGTACCCAAAGGGTAAAACGGGAGCCTATTACTAAGACTCCGCTGTCAGTACGTCTATCCGTCTGTCACCAGGCTGTATCTCGTAAACCGTGATAGTTAGTTGATATTTTCACAGATGATGTATTACTGTTGCCGCAATAACAACAAATACTAAAAACTACGGTACCCTAGATGGGCGAGTCCGGCTCGCATTTGTCCGGTATTATTTAAATATAGGAGGCAAATGAGGAAAGCCCATGAACAGAGGTCGTACCTATCATAGGATAAGTAGATATATATGTACAAAGAAACAGCGGTATGTTAAGTAGATTTTTTTTATATAGTAGGCAAACGAGCAGAGCCCATGAACAGAGGTCATATTCTTATCATAGAATTGGTAGATATGTACAAAGAAACAGCGCTATGTTAAGTAGAATCGATTTTTTTTTAAGTAGGAGCTAAACGAGCAGAACTCATGAACAGAGTTCGTATCATAAGATTTGTAGATATGTACATAGAAATGGCGCTATGTTAAGTAGAAGTATTTTTTTTAATATAGGAGGCAAATGAGCAGAGCCCATGAACAGATGTTGTATCATAGGATAAGTAGATATGTACAAAGAAATGGCACTATGTTAAGTAGATTTTTTTTTTAATATATGAGGCAAACGAGCAGTGCCCACGAACAGAGGTCGTATCATAAGATTTGTAGATATGTACATAGAAATGGCGCTATGTTAAGTAGAAGTATTTTTTTAAATACAGGAGGCAAACGAGCAGAGCCCATGAACAGAGGTCGTATCATAAGATTTGTAGATATGTACATAGAAATGGCGCTATGTTAAGTAGAAGTATTTCTTTAAATATAGGAGGCAAATGAGCAGAGCCCATGAACAGAGGTTGTATCATAGGATAAGTAGATATGTACAAAGAAATGGCACTATGTTAAGTAGAATTTTTTTTTAATATAGGAGGAAAACGAGCAGAGCCCACGAACGGAGCTCGTATCAGAAGATTTATAGAGATGTACAAAGGAATGGCGTTATGTTAAGTAGAAGTATTTTTTTTAATATAGGAGGCAAACGAGCAGAACCCATGAACAGAGCTCATATTATAAGATTTGTAGAGATGTACAAAGGAATGGCGTTATGTTAAGTAGAAGTATTTTTTTAAATACAGGAGGCAAACGAGCAGAGCCCATGAACAGAGGTCGTATCATAAGATTTGTAGATATGTACATAGAAATGGCGCTATGTTAAGTAGAAGTATTTTTTTAAATATAGGAGGCAAATGAGCAGAGCCCATGAACAGAGGTTGTATCATAAGATTTGTAGATATGTACATAGAAATGGCGCTATGTTAAGTAGAAGTATTTTTTTAAATACAGGAGGCAAACGAGCAGAGCCCATGAACAGAGGTCGTATCATAAGATTTGTAGATATGTACATAGAAATGGCGCTATGTTAAGTAGAAGTATTTTTTTAAATATAGGAGGCAAATGAGCAGAGCCCATGAACAGAGGTTGTATCATAGGATAAGTAGATATGTACAAAGAAATGGCACTATGTTAAGTAGAATTTTTTTTTTAATATAGGAGGCAAACGAGCAGAGCCCACGAACAGAGCTCGTATCAGAAGATTTATAGAGATGTACAAAGGAATGGCGTTATGTTAAGTAGAAGTATTTTTTTTAATATAGGAGGTAAACGAGCAGAACCCATGAACAGAGCTCATATCATAAGATTTGTAGAGATGTACAAAGGAATGGCGTTATGTTAAGTAGAAGTATTTTTTTAAATACAGGAGGCAAACGAGCAGAGCCCATGAACAGAGGTCGTATCTTAAGATTTGTAGATATGTACATAGAAATGGCGCTATGTTAAGTAGAAGTATTTTTTAAAATATAGGAGGCATAAGATCAGAGCCCATGAACAGAGCTCGTATCAGAAGATTTATAGAGATGTACAAAGGAATGGCGTTATGTTAAGTAGAAGTATTTTTTTTAAATATAGGAGGCAAACGAGCAGAACCCATGAACAGAGCTCATATCATAAGATTTGTAGAGATGTACAAAGGAATGTATGACCTATTATTCACCTCGTAAATTATTTGCAGATGACTAAATAAACACCCTGTATATATTTGTTGTTGTATCAACAAATCAAGCATTTACATTAAAAAAGTGAGTGACATTTAATTAAGTGGAACTGCTGATGAAGACCAGACGGAACACCTCAACTACGCGTATTTCACGTTTGGCGATATCTTCTTCGTTACGATTGTTCTGCAAGTTATTTTTTAAGCTTCATTTTAGTCAAGATCTATTTCTGATAATGGATCCCAGGAATAATGGATGAAACTCTTCAAATATTTTACATATAGTAGCTTTTTATATTTGCATTTAAACAGTGCTATTTGGTGAAACGTGTTCATGAAGATTAGAATATAACTTCTCCTTGACAAGTATTTTACGAGTTAGGGCTTAGGTATATTATATGGGCTTACCTATGGGCTATTTTGTTTCATTCAATAGTTTACATATGTGTAAGAGAAAGTATAACAATATGCTTGTTAGACTAAAATAGCTTTAGTTTTGTTAATTTCAAAAACTTAGTAGGTGATAATTATAACATAGGTATAGAATCTTCAAAAATAAAACAGTAGATACAAAGCAGGTGTTATTGGCCCGTCTTTATATATAGAAAATCGATGGCATGATTCCTAGGAACAGATCTTCGTATGTGTTATAGTTTCAAACTTTTCCATACTGAACGATCTAAATAGGCCACCATGTATACCCTACGGAACATTTTATTTCGTTGGATGAATTTAGGGTGTAGGGTAATGGGAGGCATGTTTGAACTTACCAATGAATGTACCCAAATATCTCCAAAACGTATCGAACGAATTAGTTGCAGTTTTCAATAGTGTAAAATAATTGGTGTATTTATCGTAGCTCCTGTTATAAATGTTTTAATTTTTTTAAAGGTTCAAGCTATAGGTATATACCCTAACAGTAAGCTACACAGATAACTGACCAGGAGGGCCTGCAAACAAGTTTCTTTGCAGGGGGATACAAGTGGAGAAACTACCCAATTATGAGCTACTTACTGAAAACTATAATTAATAGACAATTGTAAGGATATTTAACATTGCCAAAATAAGGTTAAAGGTGCCCTAGTAGTACTTAGTCGATATTGTGATACAATGAATGGTATTATAAACATTTTTCTTTTTTCATATACTATGGACATTCCTCGATGGCACCAAGCTGCAACTGGAAAGCGATGATCACACGGCAAATAAAATCGTGAAGACTGTAGCAGCCACGTCTAAGGAGGATGAATGTATCCACATTCAATATTTTTTATTTATTTTTTGTTTGATATGTAAAAATGCACGTCAATAAGGTGGCAAACTATTATTAACAGAGACCGGAATTATTGTGGCATTCTTGAACTGTCATAGAGAGTTCTCATTTATCGACTTCGGGTACACATATATCGATACAACGTAGAACACAAAATATTTAAAAGTTATAAAGTTAATGGATATTTGACTGTAAAAGAAGTAACTGCTTTTTAGGGTTCCGTAGCCAAATGGCATAAAACGGAACCCTTATAGTTTCGCCATGTCCGTCTGTCTGTCTGTCTGTCTGTCTGTCTGTCCGAGGCTTTGCTCCGTGGTCGTTAGTGCTAGAAAGCTGAAATTTGGCATGGATATATAAATCAATAAAGCCGACAAAGTCGTACAATAAAATCTAAAAATTTAATTTTTTTTAGGGTACCTCCCCTACACGTAAAGTGGGGGTGAATTTTTTTTCGCTTCAACCCTACAGTGTGGGGTATCGTTGGAAAGGTCTTTCAAAACTAATAGGGGTTTTCAAGAAACATTTTTTGATAAAGTGAATATATTCGGAGATAATCGCTCCGAAAGAAAAAAAAATGTGTCCCCCCCCCTCTAACTTTTGAACCATAGGTCCAAAAAATATGAAAAAAATCGTGGAAGTAGAGCTTAAGAAAGACATTGAATGAAAACTACTTATAGCGGACATGATCAGTTTAGCTGTTTTTGAGTTATCGCAAAAAGTTTTCCCTTCATAGTAAAAAGACTTACTTTAATTAGGTACTGATTATGCAAATTTGGCTATTTGTTTAACTCGGGTGAAAGGTACCGTTTCATCCCTTGGTTAACAATTTACTATACTTTAAGCTCCAGTTTAGCTTATTGTGACGGAAGAGTAACTACGGAACCCTACACTGAGCGTGGCCCGACATGCTCTTGGCCGGTTATATTTGCATTTCTTTTTACTTATTAAAAAATAGCTCTATAGTTAGGGAGTACAAGTCCAGTAAGGGTTGCTAGATAGCATCTCTCCAGCAACTCTTACTGAGTTTCAACATAATTACTTATATTTTCAAGAAATGAGAGGTAAAAAATTATAACTAACCATATTATTCTCAAAATGTTGGATTGTTTTAAGCATGACATCAGTGGAATACATTTTGAGCGCTGGGATTCGGTGGTTAACAGTCATAGTCGGTCTTTCGCATGTATTGCCGTTATTCTTTAAAAACGGATGGGAAAGTTACTTACATTTTATTCACAAGAAATGCAAAGTAATTTAATCATTCAAATTTTGAAATATTTTATCACCTAGGAATGTAAAATTAACGACGACGACGACTTGTGATGATTTTGAAGTTTAAATATTTTTTGGCGTTGGTGTGGTAATTATACATTAATTCATAACGAGTTCAATTATTCACAACCAGTGTCAGTAAATTAAAACACGATCGAAAGGAGTGTTTTAAATCGAAACGAGTTGCCAATTATCTATTCGCACATATACAACGTTTTACAGTACATATGGCACTTTAAATTTTCGACATAGGCGCGTAAAGTGCTAATTAACGCCCTAGTGCGGTAAAGTAGTACCATATGTACTATAAAAATGTTGTGTTTCAGTCGTTAGAAAATATTGTTTAACCCTCGTGTCTTCAAATCCCCGAAACGCTCAAGATTTCCACTTCTCTAAAATACATAACTGTTTTAGCCAAAAATATTAACTGTTGAACTATATTGAAGGTCCGGTTCACATTGAGTGGCTGCACCACTGTGCACATACAAAGTTTATTCTAACTGAAACTTTTTTGACCACATTATTTTCAATATTTCTCGATTTTTAGCGAGGTAAAATTTTTTTGATGTCATGTACCAAATAATACAAAAAAGGTACTAAAACTGGGAGTAAGCGTCAGGATGTCAGGACCATGATAGCTATTTATATCGTTATAAATAGCTATCATGATCCTGACATCCTGACACTTACGATACTACAATACAGTAAGGGCCAAAGAGCATATAATCACTACGTTTTAGTAAGGGCTATAACCGCGAACCACTTCATTAGTTCATCTATTCGCGTCTCTATCACTGCGCGATCTTTCTTTGTGCGAAAGAGAGGCACATAGGCTTCCCCTTCCCCCTGACGAAATTATGCGTTCCACGTCTTAATCATTAATTTAAGAACAATAAAACATACGAAGAGTATTATTGTATTATTTCAGTAGTTACAGTAATAATAGGCATAAAATAGGGAATATTACGCAAAACTCTGCGTAGAGGGCGTTACTAACGCACACGGGGCCTACCGCGAAATGGAAAATCTAAATTGTGGTTTCTGCCTCCATCATTCTTGCATATTCGATAGACAGAGAGGCAGATAGGTAACGAAATTTCGTTTCGCGTTAGACCATCTGTAACCAAAACGCCTTGATACATCAATGCCATAGTGAAAACTTGTCAAAAAAAACTGTTTAAGGCATAGTATGCATAAGTTACTCTCAGGTTTATAATACATGCTAGTGCTGCTCTCTACAGCCTGAAAAAATGTATGGCCTATCTATTTCAGGAGAATGCATCGTACGCGAGCAGTTAGCAATAATATCGCCAACGACAGATTGCAAATGAAATATAGGCACCTTTATGAGTAATTCAATAACTGCACTGAAATATGATGTTCGTACTCTCTGCAGGCAGATTTACTGAAGATCAGTTGGACTCTAAATTAAGTCAAAGAAATAGTTTCCCGTAATCTACAAATTTATTAACGAGATATTTCATTATATATAAGATATAACTTCGTACAAAATGAAAAGTAATACGTGGGAATATGAGAAAAAATTAGTATATTTATATTAATTTATAACCTACATGCTCATTAATGAATAATTTTTACAAGCAGTAACATTACTAGATATCTCATTTAATATAATCCGACTAAATTACATTTCCGCAACACCTCCGTATTTCACAAAATAAATCAAGACATTATGCAACTTATATAATTTTGACGTATATATCCGAGTCGCCCGTGTTGCGACCGTTGCGACTTTCATGTAGTAACACCTAACATGGAAAAGTAAATAATAAAGACTGAATCTTCACGGATACCGCGTTGTTCGGGAAATATATATAGGTCAAATAAATATTTAACTTGTAATAAACCTTGCGTAGATAGATAGATAGATAGATAGATGTATAAATAGAATACTCTTTATTGGAACACCTCAGTAAAAAGATACAAAAGAAAATAAAAAACAAACAATTGATTAAATGTAGAGGCAGACAACAGGCGGCTACGTAGCGACTTATATATACTTATAGTACGTTATTCTTTTGTTATATAATTTATTTCATTGTCAATAATATGATAATCCGACAATATGTACGAAACGGCAGTATTTATTCTTAAAGCTCTGCTTCTTCTGAACATTTTTTTATTCCACTTCATTTACTATTAAAATTGGTAACAAATTCTTAGGCAACTTGTCTGGCGCTATCAACTATCTCAAGTAAAATGTGGAGCCAGCGTGACTAAAATAAAAATAAGTACTATTTTTTTATTGCTTTCCACAAAACCGGCAATATGTAGAATTGTGTAGCTTTATTTACAGAAATTTGGTTTCATATAGAGATTGGCAGTCATTGTTAATTAACTTCTCTCTGCGCCGAGTAAAATATAACCCGACCAAGTAATGTATTGGCTATACCATCCATATTTAACAAACAAATTTATGACGTTTTGTAACCTTCTTATTTTGGCAAATATATACCGACACATCCGAGCATGCACATTGCGAAGGGTGGTATTCTGGTTTTTCATCTTTCCAATATCTTGGTGCAATGTGTATTTGCGTCTGACATTTTGCTTAATGAGAGAGTGAGATGCAATGCACATTGGACAAAGATCTTAGACTAGTGGAATATCACCCGAGAGGAAGAATTGAGTCACCGGGTGGCCCGGAGGCTCCGGGAAGTCCGATTTTTGCTCATAGCATGACCGGCTAGTCTCCGGTCCGAGCCCGCACCGGGCCACTACAGAGCTCCGGTGATGACGTAATGCTTTCCATAGAAAACGAAGCGCCGGAAGCTCCGGCCCGGCCCTGCCCCTGTGTAGCGTGAGTCAACCTTTAAGTCAGTCAGTCAGGTCTTTCACATTTATATATATAGATTTTCTAATACCAATTAACGGTTTAATTCGTTCTTAGCAGCTTTGATTGCATTAGTTGTGTTAGTTGTGTTGTTGTCTCTAATTTGATCAAGGAAATTGATAATGACATCGTTCACGTCAACGCTGCAGCAACACTACAACGACACTACTAAATTAACGCTGCTGCAGTCATAACCCGAATGTAACCTTTATACCTAACTAGGTACTACTAACTTACTAACTAGTAAACCAGTATACAATAGTTAGTTCTAGTTTAATCACTCAGTTAAAAAGGCAAGAATATCACTTTACCACAAAGTTACAAACCAACATTTTTAGGAGTCCCCTAGGAATATCTAGTTGGTACCTGTTGTAAACAAGATTACAGTCCCGGCAAGCCAAACTGTTTTATTCCATGAGACGTGGCAAACGTGCCGGTTTGTCTCCAACATTTCCCAAATGTGCAACGCCTACGGGCATTGTACAGTCAGCAAAATGGGAATTCTGACCTATCATGGAACTATGACAAACCAAATACCACGCAATCTTTTACGAGATTACGATTTGCTAATCTAACTTGATTCAATATCTACGGTATCTTTTTAGGGTTCCGTAGTCAACTAGGAACCCTTATAGTTTCGCCATGTCCGTCTGTCTGTCTGTCTGTCTGTCTGTCCGAGGCTTTGCTCCGTGGTCGTTAGTGCTAGAAAGCTGAAATTTGGCATGGATATATAAATCAATAAAGCCGATAAAGTCGTATAATAAAATCTAAAAATTTAATTTTTTTTAGGGTACCTCCCCTACACGTAAAGTGGGGGTGAAATTTTTTTTTCGCTTCAACCCTAGAGTGTGAGGTATCGTTGGAAAGGTCTTTCAAAACTAATCGGGGTTTTTAAGAAACATTTTTTGATAAAGTTAATATATTTGGAGATAATCGCTCCGAAAGAAAGATAAAATGTGTCCCCCCCCCTCTAACTTTTGAACCATAGGTCCAAAAAATATGAAAAAAAATCGTGGAAGTAGAGACACTTTGCGACAACTACGCGTTTTCACTGAGGCGATGCGGAAAACTAGTTTTAATTTAACTAGGAAAAACGGGTTTATACTGTAACATTTATAAGTATTAGTAGTTGCCCTTATGAGCGCATGTGTCCTGACCTGACTAACCTTGTCACTCATAAAGTTAAAATAAAATATCTAAGTTGTTTCTATTTGTTTTTATTATTAAATCAATATATTCAAAACATTTTCTTAAAATCGGTAAATTATTAGAACTGGTACTTATTTTGTAAATTCAACGTTGGCGGCGAAACATTTTGGTGTACCTTCCCTTCTTAACGGTAGGGTTTACTTAGACACTATGTTTTTCTTTAAAATTCTAAAAAATATTATTAATTGTCCTAATCTACTTTTAGTTGTCCGCATCACCCTTTATGCCCTCGATCACTGTTTCATATTAGTTTCTCGGTCAAAAACTATTCCAGGCATACCTTTTTCAGACGAGTTCCTAGTTACGAGTACTACGAGTATAATAAACATCTATTCGAAGTAGATTGCTTTCAAAATTCGTTGGCGAGCTAGTCTAAAAATATAGTTAAACGTTAGTTGTTTTAGTACATAAGTCCAGATATCAGTAGTTTTTCTATCTGATATAAATATGCACTAGATATATATTTATTTCAGTTAACATAATTTATAATTATGAACCTCCAGGTCTTTTTGTTGTATTTTCCTTTTGTTGTGGTACACCTTTTGTATTGCATTTTTGATATGCCTGTTTGGTTTCTAAATAAATAAATAAATAAATATATATATATATACATATATAGCAGACAGAAATCCTGCAAAAACCGTTTTTGTTATATTCGTATGAGAATCTCCGCTAGCGCTTTCCCTTCGTTTTTATTTACGTTTACGGAACGGAGATTGAAAGGAGTACATGTGCATTGAATTGGATACTTCGCGGCGATATACTCCCATCAGTTACGTTATTCGCAAACAGCAGCTCGTTCAGAATTATAACATTATCTCCTTTTCCATGTCTTCAACATTTATTTTCCTTTTTTTAGAATGTTCTAAATGAAAACTATGTTTAAAATATGTAATTCAAAAGTTTATTTGTACCGAAAGATGAAGACAATAGTTATTTTCACGTCAGCAGCTCGAACAAGGGTAATTTGCTGCTTAAAAACAGTGAGCAAAATCGCAGTTTGCTCACCGAGTGAGACAAAATAACATTCATGTGACCTTTAGATTCGAATGTCATTTCAACGTGCGGGGCCTAATACGAGTTCGAAATATTTGGATTCTATTGTCTTTATCCCTTTAACGTCATTAGCAAAAAGAAAGAGAAAAAAAGTGCATACGTAATTCAACGGTATATTGACGGTTTATAATAGACCCCCGAAATAAGTCAGACCGCATCGTTCCAAAACACCCTACGAGTCTTCATTCGTAATAATTAATTAATGAAATAAAAGTTTAAAATTTAATAAACACACCATTTTTTCAGGTTATATTTTTTGATGGCTGACTGACGTGAAAATTTTTGTGTACTACACGAGATCAAAGTTATTTACATCTCGTGCGCTTTTGAGTCCCTTACTACGCTTAAGATTCTAAATTAGAATCTTTCGCTTGCACGGGACTCAAAAGAAGCACTCGAAGAAATATCAAACTTTGCTCTCTTGTTGTACAAATAACTATTGTACAACTAGAGAGCAAAGTTTGATATTTCTTCGAGTGCTTATTTTGAGGCTATACAATAAGTGGCGAAAGATTCTATAATAGATTCACAAGCGTAGCGAGTGAATCTTATTTAGAATCTTGAGCGCAGTAAGGGACTCAAAAGCGCACGAGATGTAAATAACTTTGATCTCGTGTAGTAGGTACACAAAAATTTCCACGACAGCAGTGTGAACGTATTTGAAAGGTAAAAATACAACCTGAAAAAATTTAATCCGTCTTCATCACTATTTCATTCATGTTTTCTTAAGGTATTCTAACAATTAAGTTTAATTACCTCAATAAAACAAAACGAAATAAATTTCAATAAAATAATACGGAACTACTTTATGTAACGGATATCAATTGACAGTTCAATTGACAACTTTTTTTTGTAAAAAAAAAACTTTGTAAGATACGGTCCTAATTATGAATACAACTATTTGTCAACTATAGTAGAGATCGTTAAAAGTAGAATTATTTACTTTGCGTTTTGATTGTATAATAAAATACGTAAAATATGGTGTTTTTATTAAATTTTAAACTTTTATTTCATTAATAAATTTTTACGATTGAGGACTCGTAGGGTGTTTTGGAACGATGCGGTCTGACTTATTTCAGGGGTCTTATATAAACCGTCAATATACCGTTGAATTACGTATGCACATATTTTTGTCTGTTTCTTTTTGCTAATGACGTGAAAGGGACAATGACAATAGAATCCAAATATTTCTAACTTGTATTAGGCCCCGCACGTTGAAATGACATTCGAAATTAAAGGTTACTTGAATGTTATTTTGTTTCACTCAGTGAGCAAAATGCGATTTTGCTCAGTGTTCTTAAACAGAAAATTACCCTTGTTCCAGCTGCTGACGTGAAAAAAAATTACATACCTATCCGACGATGTGATGACTAATGATAGATCAAGGAGCTGAATACCTTATGTGTGAAGCCTTCTACCGATACATTTGCTGATGAGTCTGATGACCACTAATAAATCTATACCCTAATTCACAATCGTACTAATTAGGGAGAAAAAAGTGTTGTAATTAGTACCATAGTGCGCAAACAAAGTTATTATTACAACCAAATTTTCCGCGTAATTAGTACGACTGTGAACTAGGCTATCAAAATGTAGTCATATCATATTAGAGGAACGAGTAATCGAATAATTTGAGATAAGAAAATCTTCTGTAAGTTTATTTATAAATTGCTTGTCAGATGGTGCTAACCTGTCTATGTGCGAAATATTCAGTACTTACATGATAATTGAGTTAAAATCGCTAAAAGTTTACTACAGAGGGTTCGGTAAGAGGAATGTGTATGGGTTATCTTAACGACGGTCAGCCAGTATATAACTTGAGCATTTTTATTCGAACCCTAGCTTTTTAACCATTTAACTTCTGTCATCTAATTTGTCAGTGGAATATTGTCGCTAAGGCCTCATCTCAGTACACTACAGTATCTCTGAACACAAAGAAGTGTTATCAGAGAGTCGATTTATACTGGTCTTCCTATTTTGACGTCGACTGTTAGCCTTGTAAATAAGCCTAGCAGTTCGCAGCTATTGCTCGCCGGGGCATTACGAGATTGTGCCGGCAACCGCTATCCGTGGCTAAACTCGGGGCTTAGAAAATAGAAAATTGTAGTGCACGTATTTTCTATTTTGCATACACGGCAGTCTGCCGTACCTATGAAGTCAACTATGTTCGTGAATATTTACTGGGATTTATAACTGACGAACGAAAAGGTGGTTCTCAAGATGATGTGTATTAGTAGATTAATCTGATTAGTTGTTAACCAAGGGATGAAATGCCTTTCACCCATGTTAAATTATAATTAAATTAAAATATAGTCAATATTTTAATCTAATACTGCATATTTTGTAAGTTCCAATTCCATTTATACAATAGGCTCGGCCCGAGGAAAGGTAACTTACGTGTGCCATCGAAGCGCGTGGCGATGGTGTCGAGGAAGGTGTTTTGGGGCGCCAGCAGCCCCTTGCGCACCGGCATCCCCCCTCGCCGTGCGCTTGCGCACTCGGTCAACCACCTGCAACAATCAATCGTATTGTGAACATGCTTTTCTTACAGGCTAGGAGAAATGCAGTGGGAGTCTATTTAGTAATAGTTATTATTTATTAAATCCTATTTTTAGGAGTCTACAAGCCTTGAAGATTTAGTCGCCTTCTTACTAGGATGAATCCCGACTAGTTAGTGTTAAGGTACTGGAATTGGAATGTCTTGAAAACTACCAATTCTATCACTTTTACCGCAGCTACCAATCACTAGGTCAGTGATTGGTAGCGAATGAAAGTTTAAAATCATTTATTTGAGGGAGGCCCATTTTACGGCAACATTAGGAAATTCATTTCATATATACTATAGTATAGTTCGTGTCAACCACGATGACGCGCAGATTTGTCAAATCTAATCTTTAATAACATGCTCTAAGAGTCAAGGCACGCGTCTTCGTGAATGACACGATCTATAGCAATAATCGGAGAGTAAAGGTAAAATACGAGTAAGCAGTTCTGAATATTGAGACTACAAAATAAAAAAAATAATTTCAGATAGTTTGGAATAAGCCACAGTACAGCTCAATGTCCTTCGCTGCCTATCAGGAATAAACCACGGTGCAAGAAAGGGGCATTTATGCAAAAGATCTCTGCGAGTATTATACAATATGGGCCTCTATTAGACATTAGGTAAGTACCTACCAACTGCAAGCCCCATTAATTCCTTTTAAAAGAGAAGCGAAACAGGTCCTTTGAAGAGATAAGATATCTTGTGTATGTGATATACCCTTATTAAAAATGCATGTAGTGTTTCATAAACATAAGAAAATGAAAAGCAAATCGATTCAAGTACCTACTAATCTGTGTTTATAAGTATTTGTGTATTACATAATATCGTTGTCCGAGTATCCACAACACAACCCTTCTTAATTTTTGTAAGAATGTCCAATATTTATTTAGTTATTAAAAAAATATACAAGGAAATATTTAGCCGTAATAGGGAACATGCGCACATGATAGTACTTATACATAAGTAACTAAAAGGCTAAAAAGTACTAAAGAGAGACCATTGTTACGTATAACGAAACGATTTTTGTAACACCAATCAGAGCTTCTGATAACGATATGACAACTATATTTGTCATACCGGTATCAGAAGCAGATGAGAGGTTATTTTTAAGTTATAATATACTGATGGACTAATTGAGGTGGGATTATTTAAGATGTAAGTAAATATAAAAATACTGCAGGTTCCCTATTTTTTTTTCTTTTTATGGAGGATAGGCAGGCGTTTGACCACGATCACACCTGATGGTAAGGGATGATGCGGTCTACGGTGGAGCACGCTTACCTATGAGATACCTATTTACTCTAGCCTTGAAGAGATTCAGATTGTACTCAACCGGAAACACAGACTCGGGCAGGGCATTCCACTCCTTGGCAGTTCGCATAAGGAATGTTGAACTGAAACGCTTCGTGCGTAAAGTAGGAGTCAGATGGAATGGACTCCGTTTAGCGGAGATAAGACACGCCTGGGTCTTACTAACATTGAACGAGACCAAATTGGCTGCACCCCAATCTGCCTGCAGTGACACGTTCATGCGTTCGACCATAGCCCCTCTGAGTGACTGTATTTGGGCTCCACTAGCTCGTGAATTGGGTATGTAGCTTTCAACAACCGTAGTGTAAACAGCATATCCGAACGTACCTGGTTTCAGCAGGTCGTTTATGTGAAGCAGGAAAAGGGTCGCTGAAAGCACGGACCCTTGAGGGACTCCGGCATTGATTGCCAATTGATCGGACGAGCAGCCATTAATGACAACCCGAATGGACCGATCCCTCAAAAAGTATGATACCCAGTCACAAAGACTTGGGGGTAGACCGAAGGACGGTAGCTTGCCTGCTTGTTACTTGCGGTATATTAAGGCCCTCGTGCCAGACCCTGTCGAAAGCCTTCGATATATCTAGAGAGACAGCTGAAGCCTCTCCATTCTTCTCGATGGCCTCACTCCAGATGTGCGTGGCATACGCTAAAAGATCTCCGGTGGACCGGCCTCGGCTGAAACCATACTACCTATTCTTAGGTTTAAGACATACAATGACGTACCTACATCTAAAATTATAATACCTACATATAATTATGGGTAAGGTAGTAAAACGGTAGAAAATATATAATTTACGTGGCTAATATGTAACAAATTACTTTTTTTTTCCTTGTTTTCCTTTTTTATTTTGCCATGAATAAACGCTCACTACACTACTCTACGCTTATGTAAAACTAACATAAGTTGTACCTATATAGCATAGTTCATAATTGCTTTGAGTACCTACTCACGGAACCATAAAGTTGCACTTGACCATTTTTACAAGCTTTTAAGTTTCCTTGTTAGTATGTATGTATGTTGGTTTGTTGGTTAAAAAAGAGACGCTTTCCACATAGATATTCGTACTTTGACCCGCCTATGGCTATCTTTATTGCACGCGCATAAGGTTAACAAGAAGAGATCCCTCTTAGGGATAAGTTCGCCTTTGTACTACACAATTATGATATTTCTATCTGATGTAATCAATATTTCACTTTTCTCGTACAATTAAGTGTTTATTTATTTACTTATCGTCCCGCCCATGATGCAGGTTGTCAATATCAGTGGCCGAGCTTGGCAGCAATATAATTATACGCGTGCAATAGAGATAGCAACAGGCGTGTCAATGTCGAAAAATCTACATGGAAAGCGTCTTTTCTTTAGTTAGGGTGGGTCGAATCTTGGAAGCTAAATTTGACCCACTTTACGATTTCCAATTGAGCGGATAATTTGCATAAACATATAAGTCGGATGATGATGGAGACAAGAGGTGGCTATAGGAACTCTGTGATGAAACAACGCAACCTAATTCTCCGCTTTCCAAAGAAAATGTTGGGCACGTGAATTAAGTGCGGGTGGGAAATTTCCTACGCGTAGATTATTTTTTATTTAATACGTTTTATTCAATTTCATTCTAGTCACGTTAAAGTATTATTCTCAATAACATGGACTTCTGTTATTCCGATTGTTATGAAGATTGGATTGGATATAAAATTATTATATCAGTCATGAAGCTCCCCAGAGTAAGCTTTAGATAAAATATTTACATTATTACACATATAGGTAGTACCTTATCAATTTCAATCAATTTGTGATGTTGGATAGTTTTACAAAAGTTGCGTGTCCTCAGGGTCGTCAAATACAAGCTCGTTTGTTCCTTTGAACACGGTAAGTTAAGTAGGAGGAATAATTTAAAGTGATAATACCTTCTGGCGTCACCGTCATAGCTCTTAGCAGCAGTTGAACCAATCTCCATGAGCAGTGAGGTCGAGAACTAGTGGAACTTAATAAAACTCTGAATATTAAGTCTTCCAGCATATTTTCCTTTATTTGAAGAAGTCACAAGAAATATTGAAATATGGAATTAAACGTTTACCTAATTAGGATAATCTTATCACAAACTGTGTTCTTAACTTCGCTTAAGATTCGGGTCATCCGAATAATGTGGGGAGGATATCCGCGAAATTAAGCTGAATACGAGGGGTCGTCATCACTTGCAGAGGTCGCCATTACTTCGTAATCCCTTAGGACTTTGCGTTTATTTCCTTATACCGAACATAATTCATTTACTTACATATATACTTGCGTACCAGTTGATAAATTAAAACTACCCAAACTTACTTCGTAGCCAGTGTTGCCATGTGGGCGGAAAATAATTATCGTATTTGATTGTCGAAATTATCGTACCGATGAAAAAATTATCGTACGCCTATCAACAACACTACTCCCAAAATTTCTTGCAAAATAAGCCTGCATATACATATCCAATGTATAATTAAAGTAAAAGTAAAATTAAAGAAAACGCAATTTCCGTCTAAATTGCGCAAAACCCAGTTTTATTTTTGTGATAGATTCGAACGATTTACAGGAAATTTCGACATTTTTGAGGTATATCAAGACCCCGAACACCCAAAAGGATGCTAATTGTAGCCTATTTCTGAAGGAAAGTGTTATATTCTGCTTCAAAAACTAGAATACGTACGATAATGCTCTTTGGAATGTATATCGTGCCGGAGCCCAAATTATCGTACGTGTACGATAATTATCGTACGCCTGGCAACACTTTTCGTAGCACTGAATTCCATTAAAAGTTCATATAATCCTTTTTCAATTTAAGGGATTTACACGGATTCATTTCTAATAGAATCTCGCTAGCAGTATTACAACATGTGTAATAGGTAGTTATCCAGACAAATCCTACGCTTCATAGGAATATTGTGTGCATCTATCTACTATATTAACTGAGTTAATATCGCAGCTCGTATAAAATATCAATGTGCTATACTGGAAGTCGTAATACGGTTATGATGCGCCTGTCAATGCCGTATTAGGACGATAAAGGATCCAGAATAAATCTCGAGGGTGCTTAGGGGCCATCAATAAATTTTACCACAGCCAACGTCCGTAATATACGATACTGAAACAGCTACTGAATGCAATAAAGTAGACCTCGTATGGTAGTTAAGATTATCCCCGGCGGCATTATATCCTTATATTTGCATGTATTACTGGTAAAGTTTCGGGATCAATGGACAAAACAATAAATTAATGATTATATCAAATTTTATTGTATGTGAAATTGATATTTTATTGTTCAATGCAAAAGATATAATTGTTGCATAAATTTATATTCTACTTCCGTTTGTTTTTCACATAAGTATTACAGAATATTTTCTTTGCACTTCCACACAACCTATTATGAATGTTGCTAAAGTGAGTGCAGCACCGTGCATTTAGGTAGTTTAATCGTTACTGTCAACATTGTGCCTGTTAGCCGTTAAAGTGCAAGCTTTTATTAAGTTACGCCGTGTACGTACATATCGGGCTGCAGACAGCGCGGGCTAACGAGCTAATTAGTTTGTTTTGCGCCGCTGCAACGAGCGCCTAATCACAGCGTTTCTAACATCGAAGCTTCGTTGCGTAGCGTTTTGCCTACCTATTATTATGATTCTGTCGCTAAATTAACCATATTGATATTCAAAATTAGGAATTAGGTATTGCGTAACTCGGTATTAAAACAGTCGAGGTCAAGGATATCGTTTCAATTGAAAGTTGCAAAACTATCTTAACATACCATTAATAAGTTTACTTAGGTACACATAGCATGACATGATGCTTACAACGCACATGACAGTTTCATACGCTAATGTTATGTATGTAATATTTCTTCCATGGAAACATTATCGTCAATTAATATCATCAATTCTAAAGATATGATAAAAATATTTTAATTTCGGTTTAATTATCTTCAAATCAGGTATAATCAATAATTATGATTATGAAGCATAAGATAATGAATACAGAAGGTCAGCTTCTGCCGAATTATACCCTCAGGTATTTAATCGCTTCACGGTCTTCTGGAAGCTGGCTAAATGCTACGTATAATGTTATTAAAGCCCATTGTTCTCTTTTTTGAGTTCCGTAAGTGAGCCTACTGGAACCCTATTAATAAAACTCCCCTGACGGATTATCTCAAAGGTTGACTGGAAGAGATCCCTTATAGGGATAAGTTCGCCTTTGTACGTTGCCAACATTATTATTTTTATTGTATCTTTACCTGACTCTTATGTACAATAAAGTGTTTACATACATACATACATCTCTATATTAATGGGTTGTATTTCAATAACAGTAATAGGTAGATGTAGAAGATTTCACTGAGTAGGTAGGTATGTTTTTCTATTACAGTTATAACATAAAATAATATCGAATTAAAGATCTCCTACAAAGAAAAATAGGGGGTGTTTTTTTTGCTCATCGATAGATAGATTACTCTTTATTAGCACGCCTCAGTGAGAAATACAACTTAAAGAAAAACAATTAATTAATGATAGAGACAGACAATAGGCGGTCTTATCACAAAAAAACGATCTCTTTCAGATAACCTGATGGATAAAAATAATATAAAAATAATAATTAAAGAGCCTTCAGGTGAGAAGGTCACTTTCTTGGGAGGTCACTTTCGAGTCAGAACAGAATGCTGTGCACGTTCGTTTCTTAGGGCATCGCCTTTTGAGGACGACACTTTTTGAGAACGTCACTTTTTGAGAACGTCACTTTCTGAAGACGTCACTTTCTGAGCATTTTTTTTAAGCATAGTACGAATACTTAACCGTATATATTTGCACAACATATTATCTAGTTGGTGGTAGTGGTTGCTGGTATCTGTATCTGCGGTAGGTATAGGTATGCTTAAATTATACTACTTACTACGAGTATGCTAAAAACAGTACAGGGAAAGTGAATTTTGCAGAAAATGACGTTCTCAGAAAGTGATGTCCATGCCCTACATCAAAAGTGACGGTCTTAGAAAGTAACTTACCTCAAAAGTGACATCCTCAGAATGTGTCCTTACTCGAAAGTCTCCTAAGAAAGTGCCTATTAACTATTATGAAATAAATTTTATATGAAAATATAAATTATCGACATAGTTTGAATATATTAAAGCATTGTCCTCGGTAAGTCATGAGAATATCAGCGGTAAATTGTTGCCGAGATCACCAACTTATTTATTTCAGCATGGTTTATTTTTTCCGCAACTTAATAGATAGCTCCGGGCCAGTTCGCATTTAATTGATTTACTTTATAACAATACTGACAAAAACAATTAACAATTGTAACGTGTTTACTTATGTATTAAATACATACACTTCTAGTTTTGTCCGGTCCGGATACTTAACACTCACCAGTTGCTGCTGTAGTGTAGTTAGTTAACTAATTGATAAAAGTTGTATAAACTCTTAGTTATGTATTTTAATCCAACTTAAAATACCGTGGGTAATGCCCCCGCCATGACGAGCAAAGCGACGCGCAAGGGCACTACCTACCTTTTCTCTCAGCGCTTCGTCGGTTTATGAACCCTCATAACTGGGGTTTGGATTATACTTGTCAGAAGTGGACTTATTAAGCATAAAAAAATTCAATTGCATAGCTCTTATACTTTAGATTTTATTCATATCGAAAAAAGCCCGATTTCGTCACTGACTCACTCACTCACTCAGTGATGATCATCAAAGCTGAGAGAGCTAGGAAGTTGAAGTTTGGTACTTAGGCTAATATTAGTACACAAACAACAAAAAAATTCAAAAACTTGAAATTTTATAGCACCCAAGAGGATGAAAAGGGGGGTGGAATTTTGTATGGGGAATCAATAACCACTGAACCGATTTAGGTGGTATATAGATAGTTTTTGTTATGGGGAAGGATACAGAATAGTTTTCAAACCGAAAAACAAACCCGTATGGGTGAAAAGGGGGAAGAAAAAGCGTTAGGGGGGAAAGGGGATTGAAGTTTGTGTCCCCACACAATCAGTAAAAAGCAGATTGTATAAGAGGTGCTCCAGATACGTATTTCAGGATTTTAAATAGTAAATCACCCCCAACCCTTTAAATTAGGGGATGGGAGATTGTCATAAGCAACTAACAAAAAGAAGTGAAATCTCATTAAAAATATTTTCATGTAAAATGTTGCCAAGACGAAACCATAAGGCTTCGCACACTCTCATAAAGTTATCAAATCTCTTGTAGAGCCAAGTTTCTAACTCTACGAGCCCTAACTTCACAAACTCTACACTTTAGTCAAAATATGTGGCTTGGCCGTTTCGTTACTACAAGAATTAATGTATATTAAAAATAATGAATAGTGAATAAATTTTTAACCTTACGCCCGTGTGACTGTAGCGAAACGGCTAAGCCATACATTTTGACGTAGACACGTGATTTTTTTTTGATGGGATTTAACTTTCAGCAAGTGTGTTTAGTGTTGTTTATAGGTATAACAGGTACAATTTATTCGGATATCACACACACTGAGGATACAAATGTTCATACAAAAAGTAACGAGGATAAAAAGCCGTGTGTTTTCAGGTTAATTTTAACGTAAAGATTTTTTTTACGCATTGTCAATAAGAGTTTAGAAAAGCGATAATAAAGGAAATATCGTACTTACTACATTTTTGAAGATTATACGAATATTTAGTACCTGGGGATGGGGGCCGATTTTTGAATTTCGAGCGCTGAAATTGAATAACATAGACAGTTTTCGTCTATATGGCAGACTCTCAAACTTTGAATGTTGGTGGTAGTTACCTATCATTTGCGCTGGACAAATTTTGAACAATAAAGAACAATTTTGTCCAGAAAATGAACAAGAATAATAATACACTCAAATTCCCCTCAAAAAGAAAATCCGTTCTTTGTAGCCAGCTCACACTTGACCTGGCTTTAATTAAACGCTGCTGTAAATCTTTCTGCAGGTAAACCAATAATTAAACCCCTATTTAAGGTGACCCATAAACTGAACGATGCTGGAATACTGCAGCCTTTCCACCTTCTCGTAAACCCGCATTTATGTTTCATAAATGCGAGGGTAGTAAATATGAATTAATGCTTTCCCGAGGTTAGTCCCTATAGTAAACAAAACAATATTCTTTCACCATGAAAATGAACAAGACAGTCGCGTTTAGCTCGCTAGACCCGTAAAGTTTGCACATAAATCTGGAAAATATTGCTGCTATAATTACGGACGGACGTTCAGATGTATTGATAACCGTATTTATCGTTATCTTGGAACGGTTTTATTCGTTTGATATAATCATGTTGCTGTTGTGTCACTGCCACCGTGTTTATGTACGTACATGTCGCGGATATATTATGTCGTGTCCGGTGTCCGCCCGGTCGTGTGGCCGCCAGCGATAAATCAGTCTCGCGTAACACTGACATTTTCCACATCAAACAGTACAATCGTGTAATGCAAACGTCATATGTTTTCTAGATAGTCTTATCTTAAAATTTAATCTAGGCTCATGCCATTATCATTTGTGAGAAACTGTAATCTGGGTATTCATTACGAAAACCGATGCACACGTAGCTTACTGTGTCAGCTTTCCAAATATAACATCTAAAAGATATGCCATTTTTATAATTATTAGCCACAATAATAAATAATTGATTAGATGCTAAGCGGCTGGGACAACGCGAGGCAGATAATGAGCCACGATAATGGGTTGGCCCCATAAAAAAAGTTGTTCAATTTACTGCGAGTTGTTTACCTCTACTTGATTTGCTATAATCTCTGTATCATTTTCTTGTATTGAGTATTTGTATTATCTGTTACCGTGAATAAGCGTTTTCCCTAGTTAAAACTAGTTATAACTGAAATAAATTTTGAATAATTAGTGCAAACTAGTTTTGACTAGTGAAAACGCGTTTTCGCCGAAACGATACGGAAAACTGGTTAACTAAAGAAAACGCGTTTTCACTTAAAAACGGGTTTTTACGGTAACCATTCTACATATTCAGCTGTCAGAGGATGGTAATAACAAAATCAACTAGTTCTTTATATGTACGAGTATATGCACTAATACAGTAGGTACATACTTACCGTCGATCAAAAAAGGGAGTACACAGTCATCATGCCTGATGAAAGTATTTTAAAGAAATATTACGGTGACCGATTTAACTTTATACGATACGATAAAAATGCTTAAACGCTTATTAAGGCTTTGTAGTACAATGAATTCGACAATTTACAAATGTTTCTCTTTGAAGATGCTATTAGCGGTTATTACTTAGCTTTCCTTATTAGGGAAAATATATTATTAATGGTTTTCTGACCCACGGATCCACATGTATAAATTTATATTAAGTGGTCCTACGGTACGGTACATTATTTATAAGTGCCTAATGTTCCATTACTTATCTTTATTTCACTTGTGTTTTTGTTTAAAAAATATGATGTGATATTTTTTACTTTTGAAATACCTAATAGCTTTTGTTTTGTTTTCAGAACCTTATCTTATTTAATAAAAAAAACCACAGTCTAAAATATTGTTACAAAGGGAACTGTCTTAACTGCGTTTGGGTGAATATGTATAGCGCAAGCTTCATAGGAAGTTGAGTTCGTGTTTAACTATAGAGACTTGATCCTACATAGAGGAGACTTGTCACCGAAATTATAAAACCATAATTAAATGCTAATCAATTTAAATAACGGTCCTAAAAGAAACTCTTCGCTACAATTTTCTGATTTTGACAACGTAGTATAATTAGAATTGCTATTTTAGATCTATTTTACATTTAATAATTTAGTTTAACTTCATAATTTAGGGGACCAAGTTTAAAGAGTTAAAGCACTCATAACGCAGTGGAAGTACTGGAAGTTGATAAGTATGTAGACTTATCATCGGCATTAAATATTTAGTGCGATGTCTCAGTCATATCTCTTGTTGACAGAGAATGTATCTGATTATAACTATATTTAATACGTATTTACTTGTGTCAATAACGCTGTCATCAAGCAAATATAGTTCAAGCCTTCATAATGACTATTAGCACATTATTGCGTTACGAGTCGAATATCGCTTTGAGAAACTTGTCGAAGCTGAAACTAATATGACAATAATAAATACACATCAAGTTACTTCGTCAACTAAGTAATATTCACGATATTAGCCAGCTCCTAACGCGTCATGCACACCAAATATTCGAACATCGGAGGGTCCTTTTACAAGTTTTTTTTGCTTATTTTAGAAATTAGGTAATTCAGTTTTTAATGTTCTATGATTTTTTTTTATACTACGTCGGTGGCAAACAAGCATACGGCCTGCCTGATGGTAAGCAGTCTCCGTAGCCTATGTACACCTGCAACTCCAGAGGAGTTACATGCGCGTTGCCGACCCTAACCCCACCCCCCTCGTTGAGCTCTGGCAACCTTACAGAAAACCGCAGCCAAATAACACTGGTCAAGTGTTGTGTTCCTGCCGGTGAAGGAACACAACACTATGAGTAGGGTCAAGTGTTATTTGGCTGCGGTTTTCTGTAAGGTGGAGGTACTTCCCCAGTTGGGCTCTGCTCTAGATCTGGAATGACATCTGCTGTGCTGTGCCCTACCACACAAGGCGAGATGACATTCACATTGCCCATACCTCTCTTTTGGACGTAGTTTAAGGACATACCCGGGTCCATTTAACAAACGTTTGGAATTTGGTGAGAATATAATTATCTCAGAGTTCCTTTTGCACAGTTATAATTTATGTTAACAAATTCATCGCATAATGTATAATGATTTGGAAACTCAAACTAGTAATCTCAAAGGGGAGCGACTGTATTCGGCATAGAGAAATAAGTAAGCACTGAGTACACACTCCTTACATCAGTTTTCTTACCAAAACGCTTATTATTTTCGTAGCCCACATCTAGCGTCAAGTAGCGGATTTATCAATATTGCTACTTGGCAATAGATGTCGCGACTAACGAAAAATCTAATGCTCATCAATTTTAAGCTAATATTATAACCAGATTAACCGAAACTCTATTTGCAACTCCTTCTGCTTGTACATAATATTAATTGTAAATTGCTGAGCAATAAATACACTTTTCGTCAGCCGCGAAACGTGTGATATCTTGTATCAAGTAGCGGTACTAATGAATCCGGTACTTGACGCTAGATGTCGACTACGAAAATAATAAGTATTTTGGTAAGAAAACTGATGTATCGAGTGAGCACTCTATGTTTACTTATTTCTCGACATTAGCTTAATACTTGTACACAAAGGAAACAAATATCATTGAGATGGCTTTCTATGGCCTCTTGAGGCTAGCGCGAGCGCGGCGAGGATTTTTATCTGTAGCGTACTTATGGCGTCCGCGTCCCTACTTTTAGGTCAGCTAAGAGAAAGAAACAGATTTATGATGGATGTTTTCGGGAAAGGAATTCGGAAAGGTTTTTCCGGTTTCTCTTCTGGGTTAGAAAGCCAGATGGCAAAACTTACGGAACACTTTGTGCATCATGCAACCGGACATGTATCAATAGGGGTTCGAAGAGTAAGGACTGAAACAGTTAATATCTTTAAGGTTTATTCTACTGGCTGACAGATATTGACTACTGTGGCTTAATAACCCACAACTCCGCCTGTGATTTGTGTTATTTTCTCTCCCATTCATACTTACAAAAATATTCCTATGAGATGTCAATTTATCATCGACTTTAACTAGTGATACAGACTTCAGACAGAAAGAGCAACATTATTAGTACGGCTAGTTTGTATATGCCTCAGTGTGAAAATATTTCTTCCCACTTAAGAAGTATCGGCTCTATCTTTATATGGCAAAATATAATATTATCTATATATTCGCTCCTATTATATCTTATTAGGAAGAAAATAATCCATATTTAACAGAGTAGTTGATTTATTAAATTAATGATATCAATCGATCAGGATTGTTTTGAGGACCAAATGTCTCTATGGGACCCATTGTCTTTAAGCAATACAAAAGTCACAAATAATGGTCAAAATCTGACAAACGCATTTTTCTGACAAAACGCTCCTAACAAAATGGCAATACATCGTGACGTCACGATAGGGCAGCGCACAGAGGATGTCATTCCAGATCTAGAGCAGAGCCTAACTGGGGAAGTAGGTACCTCCACCTTACAGAAAACCGCAGCCAAATAACACTAGACCATTACTCATAGCAGGAATCGGAACCGGTTTTTTGCAAAAACATCGAAATAACCATATATTTCGGTTTATTTTATACTCTAAATTTCATACTTAATTTTATACTTAAAATTCAGATAACGACTTCGTGTTATTAGATTGCCTAATTAGAAATGAAGTAATTAACAAAGAACGAAAAAATACCGTTTTCGTTCCCATACAAAAAATACCGGTTTCCGATCCCTGACTCATAGTGTTGTGTTCCTGTCGGTGAGTAAGGTTGCCAGAGCTCAACGAGGGTGCGGTGTTAGGGTCGGAAACGTGCATGTAACTCTGGAGACTGCTTATCATCAGGCGGGTCGTATACTTTTTTGCCACTGCCGTAGTATAAAATCCCGCTGTGTAAGAAGCGTTAGTTAGCTAATTGTCGTAGATCGATTTAATATTGTCGACACATTTTCTATTAAGTTTAACGATTCAAACTTTAGGATTTTACGAGTACGAGAGATTTTCCCATCATCTGATAGTCCGATAGTTCCATTACCAATAAAATGGGTTTTGATGGCGTATAAAATAAGCTTTCAATTACTTTTGACGTTTTTCGAATCGAAATCCTACCGCAGTTCCTATGAATGTTAGGTACCTCTACCTAGTACATACGTACTTATATATATTTATGTTAATCTCATATGCATTACTTAGGTAGAAACTTCCTGCTCATTGGGTTAGGTTCGTTTGGTTGGTACCTAATAGCTGTTACAGTCAAGTGTAAAAATATAGGTCCACGCAACTTACTCAAAAATATTTCACATAGCTCTTAATTCCCCGACATAAGGGCTATGGCAGTGGGGCGACACTCCTCCTTTCGGTCATTTTCAGCTCCATTGGGCTCAGCGGGCCTACCGCGAACCACGTTCGACGTGTTGCCTCCCTGTCACACTTACGTATAAATTTACAAGTGCGACAGAGAAGCAAGACGTTGAACGTGGTTCGCGGTAGGCCCTCAGCATTGCTTCGAGTAATTATTAGAGTTGGCACAACGTGACGTCCCTTTGCGTGCACGACCACAGATAAGATAATGACTTGAATTTTGATAACCCTAAATAGCCGAAAGGGATAGAATATATAGAAAGGGACAGTACGATTCGAATCGCTGTCAAACTTCGTTTTTGTAAGAAGTGTCATGTCTATCCGGTAGTACCTACTATTATTTATTCTGTGGCTATGGGACATATTTCTAAGCAACTTGTGTGTATGAATATTTTTACACACTGTTCTTAAAGATGGAATCCAGAGTCCTGTAACACTGACTCCGTAGCCGAGCATAATTATTTCGTATCCGCATTTTCGTCCGCCCGTCGATTTCTGACGTCGGTACCATTTGTTTGCCTCGTCGGTCTCAAATCAAAGATCATATCTTCGTCTGTCAATGCCTTGGCAAGCCAAATGTTCGCTAAACATGAAACGTGGGCAGTATGGCACCCTTTATACATGATATATTATATTAATAAAGATACATACTTGCAAGTTTTTTCCTGGTTTCTCAAATTGTGTTGGAATTGTTAAAACAAATTAGTGCATGTAAATATTACACTTCATTTGCATTAATATTTTGACTATAATATATAGTGTCAATAAATTACGGACTTAAAATATACTTATTTTTGTTCAAGCGGCCGTTAAGGTACTCGAATATATATTTTTTCACTGCCTAATAAAGCCCGGGAAATTATCTCCTGTTATAAAACTGAATCAAAAAGATGACACGCCAAACTAAGACGTACAGACCAATCTCGAGTATCTTACAATGTGCTTTCCAATATAATACTTAATCTGACCTCTCCTTATTAGACGCACATTTGTCTGTAACATGGCTCCTGTCTACAGTCGTTTTTTATCCACGTGATAAAACAATTGCCACTTTTTAAAACAAGGCGATTGAATGAGACGGACACTGTCTTTATCACGCTATATCCGTACTTGTTGATAAATCCCATTTCGTGGTTAACCGGATATCAGGAAACAGCGGAATACTAAACTCAACGCGAAACGGTGTAACGTTAACGTTGCACCTGTATCTTCCTCGCATTTATCCCGGCTTTTTACCTCATGGAAGCCTGGAATCCGCTTGGCAACTAATTCGAAATTGGTTGATGACTACCATCTGACCTTGATTTAGGATTAGTCTGGTTTCCTCACGATGTTTTCCTTCACGGAAAAGTGACTCGTAAATATCAAATGATATATCGTTCGTAAGTTCCGAAAAATATACGAGCCGGGGTTTGAACTAGCCTCCTGATTGAAAGTCGCTTACTGCTAGACTACCGGCTCACACCGCTGCACTTAACCCCTTGTCTGTGTATGATAAGATTGATAAGGATCCGTGCTTTTTCAATATTAAATTTAACAGACCGCATATGAGGGGTTAAGAGGGAAGAATAGCTTTTAGAAACGAATAAACAACGAATCTAACGAATTAACGGTAATTTTTCTATAATTTTCCATTTTGAGAGAAAACGTTTTCCACTTACCAAATCTTAACAAATCACTTTGATTTTGATGTCGATCGCTACAGCATAATATATTCTAGGTTTATAGGTTTCGTTTAAAAAAAAGTATTTTTTTTTTGTTTTGTAAATTTTGAAAAAAAGGTAAAGCCTAATAATAACTAGGTTTATGCCTAGTTTTTCATTGTGTCAATAACATACTTAAAATCATTGAGAATGGAAAAAGTTTAGAAGTGGAAAAAGTTTTCCCCTTTTGTATGGATGATGATGGACGTGATATACTTCCCTCTTAAGTTAACGTTAATCGTAAACGTTGCACGTAAGTCAGGTTTTAGATACGGGGCCAAATTAAAGATATACCATACAAGGAGATTTTGTTATGTCTGAGAGGTAAAAAATGCAAAAAAATGTCTATTTCATAAATACAAGTCGAGGGAAAAGCACAAGTCGATTTTTTATGGAACATCAGATTTAGTATGCGAGATTTTGGGTTAGGTTCCATAGAAAAAGGTGTTCAGTATGTCCTACATACTCATCTTTTAAAGTATGGTCAGTCAAAACAATATCTGTATAAAGTATGAATTTTATGAAATGATTTTTTCGGCTCGGACTCTTAATCTGTTAAACAAAAGGTATTGTTTCCTTTATGCAGTGAGTACTTATGCTACTGCTAAAAACGCCGTCATAAGTAAACGGGAACCAGCCATTTAAAAATCAATTTCTATCGTCCAATTTATACGGTTCAAATTCATGAAACAGCCCATTCGGAGACATCAAGTTTTGTTATCTTCAAAAATAATGCTCTGTTGTTTTTGCCACCTAGGTGGCCGATTGGGTTTCGAATAAACTGTTAAATAAATTTGAACCTTAATACTATCATGATAGATGCTTTTTAAAGTCATTGTTGCTTTAACGCGTGCCATTAAGATGGGAGCTGATTGCTCTGCATAAAAGAAACAAAGGCAAACAAATTAACTGTTCAACAAATTAGGACTCGAGCCAAAAAATCATTTCATAAAATTCATACTATAATTGAAGAGTCATTTAAATACCACTGCTAAGAAGCTACTTACTTCTTCATCAACTGAACTCAAACACACGACTCAATTTAAACAAAATTTAAGTTGCAGTACTTAGATGATAAGAAAAGTCGGTGAAAGTGACTTGTAAGTTCGACTCAGATCAAAGGGGTTAAGTTAAATAGTTTGTACAGACTAATCAAGCACGCGCCTGCTTCTCGGATAACAATGTAATAACGGGCAACGAGTGAAATTAAAAGAAATAAAAAATAGATGAATAGGTAAGACAATAATTTATAATAAAAAACATAATTTTGGTTTATATGAAATTGGTCAAAAAAAATAAATTACATCTAATAGAGTCAGACCAAGGTAAGTTGATAGCGATTTAGATAGCCCAGCCTGTGCAAGTGTTAAGTAAACGTCATAATTTCATAGATGTTTGATGTTTTAAATGACAGTTGCACAGTCTGGGGTATCAAAATCGCTGCCAACTTATCTTGGTCTGACTCTTATAATCGTCTAATGAGAATAAAATAACACTGTGCAGAAAATACACACACACACACACATACACACACATTTTTTTGCCGAATTTGACCAAAAGTCATATACAGTCTGTTCGGAAAGAGAAGAGTTGTGGAATGTATTGGGCCCCATACATTCCACAACTCTTCTCTTTCCGCACAGACTATAACAAGGTTTGCTCCTTATGACCTGAGGAATGCGCGGTTAAAATCTGTCAGGTTACCTGAGCCCACGGTGTATATACTTAGGTACTTGTTAAGGTTTAAAACGATGCGGCTATTAGAAGTAGGTTAACATCGGCTTGCAAGATTACATTGGTAAAAGTTTATAGGATAGTGGGCGCTTGCCTCTCCATACAAAACAAACGTAGTCTTCATCATATAATATACCCGTTCGTTTGATCTGTTGTCGATTTTTTTAGTTCTTATAAGAGTTAGGAGCTTTTAAATATTTATATGGAATCTGTTTTTTGCTTCTAACTCCTAAAATAATAAAATAAAACGAAAAAGCCAAACGAAGGGGCATATACAATAAGTTACGCGTAAATATTATCCATAAATTCAATGATGTCAATATCCAAAGACAAGAAAATTGGGAACTACATTTGTATCGAGAAGCAGTCACGTGTTATCGTCCCCTTTCCTCTGACTATGTAAGTATGTTATAAACGTTACAAGCATTTAAAATAACCTTTCTCAATAAAGACATATTATTACTTCTGTCCGTTGTGTATTATACAGGATATAACAAAAATAGTGGGGATCCATTTAAGGATATATTCGGTATCGTGTTTGATTAGAAAAAGTAGAAAAAAAATTCTTAGACCCTTTTTTTTTCTGTGAGGCTGGTCGTCCAGGTCGGCCTTCCATGGGCAAAGGCCAAAAAAATGTCGCGACAAAAAATGTTATCTTCCACTTTTTCATAATCAGAATGTGATATCGAATATGCCCTTAAACGTATCCCAACTATTTTTGTTATATCCTTTATGTGTTATTTTTACTTTATTATGTGGTACACGAAAACGAATACATGTTTTATTCCTTAAGCTGGTAATTTATTATTAAACCTACAATTACCCTTCGCATTTCCTTCAGTCTAAGAGTCTCTAATAGTTACGATATTCAACAACAATCCAAAATGTAGAGAAATTACATAAGTACACTTACAGTTTTAACCCTTAAAGTCATAACAGATGTTCATAATTAGAGGTCAAGAGGGTAGTTTGTCGAAGTTTGGAACTTATATAACGGACCAGGGGTCGAAAATAATCCCTTCCTAGCTTATGGCCACGCAAACATTTACAAGAGTAGTTACCTAATTTAATTATATCAAGAAGTTTGTATATTCTTGGGACATTTTGTTGAGCCATGACAAAAAAATCCTGGAGGCTACCGCAGAATAGTAGTTTTTATATTGTTCTGTTACACAGTTTTACAGCGGCGATTGCTATGAAATAAATCGCAAGGAAAAATGCGCGAATTTCAAATTTTCTATGGGACGATAAACGATAATCCTTCGCGTCTACATTGTTTTTTAAATTTGCCGCTTTTTTCTACTAACGACAATGGCTTGACATGACAGAGAGTTGATTCAATGGAAAAAAAAATCTGTCTATTTTTTTTTTTAATTTCATAGGTATGTCTAGCTAGTAGTAGTAGTGATATAGCCGAGAGAACTGACGAGCGAAATTTTAGCCAGAAGTACCTATATTTTTCAATAGTTACTGAGATAAAACGATAAAACCCGTGCGATAGTCATAAATATCTTCCGTCGCGAGTTTATCCTTAGTATATAGGTAAATATCCCATTTTCCTTGGTGTGATTAGGTTTCAAACCAATTACAAATTTTAAAAGCAAACAGTCAAAATTTTGTTTATTTAGGTACGAGTACACTTTTCTATTGCCGAGAACATGCAAGAGACGATGATTATCATTTAGGTAAAGTTCCATGTTTTATGACATGGACTTAAACGCGCACACACTGATAAATGTGTTTAAATATCAAGAGCAATCAAGAGCAGTAGTTTGTCTTGGCGATACATACTGTCAGTATCTACCCTAGAGAACATTTCCGTCCCAAAATTGGCAAATAGCTATATTATACGTATGTAGACATGAGAGAATGAATAGGAACCTGTAAAGGCTTTGTGTGAACCGTAATCCGGCCACCGGGATACAAATTCGTAAGTGTGAACTTTAATATCAATATAATCTTAGTGTGTCCCATTCGCACTCATAAAGTACTGTCCCATGATGAACAGTCAGCGTCAAATACTTTGTAGCAACCAAAGTAGACAAATAGTTCGGTACACCATATATTTAGTATGGTGTACCGAACTATTTGGCCACTTTGGTTTAAAAGCAGCAACGAGACATAGTTAAACAAATTATAAACATGGTTACAATATTGGCCGCTTATAAGAAGTATCGGTTATTTGCTTGATTATAGTTGCGTCCAGGTTTAATGATTGTACTGCGAGTGAGTACACATCTTTGTTTAAGATTGCATACTTTACGCAAAGCTTGCATAAGTTGCGTTAATTAGACGTGCAATCTGAAGCAAACATACGTGCACAACCGTGGCGTATTTGCTAAATCTGGATGCAAAATCAATAACTTACCTGAAAAATCAATCTAAAAGATTCCTCAAGTTTCATTTATCGTGACAGATTTTAATTATATTGATATTTATAATTATATGGTTGGAGATTATATTTAAATTAGTATTAAGTGTCAGGTTCCTGAATGGGACGCTTAGGTCAGATTCCGCCATTGTGCGGAGCGGCGGCGCCAATCATCGAGGTTCAAATGAATGTGGTTCCTGCTGATACTGATAATGCTGAGTGGATTGGATCTGTTTGTAATGAAAATGTACTCATAGGTGTTTCATGATGATCCAAGGCCATATTCTGTTTGAGTATAGATTGGTACCTTTTTGTACGACGAGTAGACAAGAGTAGGTAGTAGAGTAGATATTTTGTATTTAAGGTTGTATCTTTAAATATATATTTTTTTCTAGAAATATGTACAAGTCAAGCTTTGAACAAGATAAGGAATTAATAATAATTCAACAGTATTAATGCGTTTCACAATAAATTTATATCAGAGCGCTGTAGTAAAATTTTTTTGCTGGTTAAAGTTATTTGAAAACTCATAATATTAAGTTTACCTTGCTGATTTTGTGTAATTATATAAAGTAGATCGAAATATTTTTTTTATATTCTAAAGAATACTTGTATTTTATCGTTTACAATAATTTAGAAGCCTGTTTCAATTTTTCAAAATATGTATTCCAGGATTTCCTTTGCGCCCGGGGTACGATATTCTTTGACACCATTCAGTAACCATAAACCAGAATATTTCTCTGCAAATTGTAAACCACGACCACAATTGTAGCAGATGCATGAACTTGCACTTAACACTGATCAATGTGTAAATCGGGTCATATGTATTCATTTAAATACTCCAGTCATTTTACGGACCGGGAAATAGAAATAATTTATGTTTGTATATAGCCAGTGTTTATATAGTTTAACTGATATACATTAAATAAGTACTAAACTTGAATTCAACAAAATCGTTATATGCTTTCCTGTATAATTATGTATGCACTTATAACAAATGTTTTTTCTTTAGAATTTGTATGAAAATATTTTCTAGGTTGTTTAATAAGCAATGAAATACTACTTAGGTATAACTATTTATTTGTAGCAAAAATTAAGCCCATATCACACGCGCCGTACATTTATAGATTGTATAAGCCATACATTTATATTTGATTTAGATTTTTACTGATTCTAGGCAAAAGTGTCGTTATGATTGTAGATTAAAATATTTGTTCGAAATGAAAAACGGGGTTATTTTTTTTCCTATTAACCTACTTACTGGTAGAATATATGTAGGATTCCTGCCCGCGTAGCCAACGTGCTTATCGTTCACGTCCCGTAGCGTATCGTAGCTATCTCTCTCTATCACTCTTCCAAATAAGTGCGACTGTGGCAGTTGCGTTTCGTTCGCCACGGAGCGTGAACGATATGCACGTTGGCTATACGGCCTGCATATATTATATGTAAATATTTTACAATAATAATTTTCAAAAATCTCGCTATTTTAATATAATGTTTTGCGCAACCTTATCTTTACTGCACTAAAGTAAGCATCATATTATAATAGAACTAAACTAACAAAAATCTGTCCACATAAAGTTTAAAACAAAACGAAGAATTCGTACCAGAAGTAGCTAAGCAGGAGAACGGTTAGATCTATAAAGTTGTGCTCAGATCCGCTGCTGATAGTGCTGACTATACATACATATATACAACAGCAACATTAATAATAAGGTAAGTAATACCTATTAGCAATTTGCGCAAATCAAAGACCGTGAATCGTAATCATTGGCTTAAGCAGCTTAGGGCCTCCCCTGTCGACTCACAATCGGATAGAGAACCATTAGCATCGTTATCTTCCAATGACTATAATGTCTGAAGGTTACACAAATAATGCTAAAATTTTGACACTATTGTTTGTACATATTAAATATTATTTAGGGTTAAGATTATTTAAGTGTTACACTAAGAATCTTTTCATTATAATCGAATGCCAAAGCTTAAGATTCGTAAGTTACGGAACTAGATATTATTAATATTATAGAACGGAGTATTAAAAGTAAGCAACCTATGTACCATCTCGTGTATAAGGATAATGTCGAGATGCCTCTCAAAATCCATTCAGCCTCCGAATACACCTGTATTTTTTAATCATTTGAACGAAAACCCAAAAGGTTTCTCGAGTAGAATTTAGGACTAAGTATGTTGATATTTTTCCGTACCCATTTTCTACATCAGCAAAACAAGTTAAGTTTTAAGTCCACAAATATCTCTTTTACTAGTAGTATTTTATACTTATGCAATGCCTACGTCTCTCTAGTAAATCTTATAATGTAAATGTATTTACTTAAATAATTTTAATTTTCGTAGGCTACTTTTGTCCGTTTATCCCTCCTCTATTGCTACTATTACTATTGTTGTTGTTTTGGCGTACCTAGTTGAATCTACGGCGAGCTTCAATTATTTAGAAGCCAACTGTTGTATTCCATACCGGGCAACTACAATACCTATTATCATATTGAAGATGTTGTAACGTTCAAATTAAAATTTCTTATTTTTCGGTAAATAGAGGAGTCCAGGAGTACCGGCCGACGCGTTATACCTTAATGAATCAAAGTGCAACAAAAATAGACGCATACCTATACTTCCCTACACATTGACCGCTTTAAATCCGAGTCACTATTTGTAGCCACAAAGCAGTTAATGTCATTGTAAGCAGACTCAACCGCACCCGCTAGCTGCAAATATTTTGATTCCATTTCCAAAATGTTTTTGAAATAGGCTTTGTTTGTTCGTTATTCTGAATTTCAACAACAAGCTTTTCAGAGCTGAACGTTGTTTTAAATTCTGTTTTTGTTCTAAATTGTCTTTTCTTTATATTTATTTTTATTAATTTTGTGTTTTTATAAAATACTCACCTATCTAAAGCACTCGATTTACTATCCAGTATAATTAAAATACAAAACGTTATAATTGAAATGATAAAAACAATAAGATAATTAAGCTTCTAAAAACTCCGAATAATTTACTCTTTACCGTTCTGCTACAAACTAAATCCGACGGTTGTAATTAGCACAACGTAAGTGAAGTTGTACAAGTTACCTGTGTGACCGCTCTATTCCAAAAGGTCCTACATCATGAAGCTGTATTTTGCTTGTACGCCTTTATGGATGAGGATGGCAGTGTAGCTTTGCGAGCAATACGCCGAGATCCCCAGGCGCAGATCAAAGGCCCGTGAACAGAACGGCCGACAAAGCCTGCGGAATGCGGACAGGAAGCGATAGACTAGCTATACCATACATAGTCAAGTCTGGTACTCTCGCTAGACTCGCTATAGCCAGTAAATAATTGCGAGCAAGATGCCCCTCCTGTCATTTTATCCTGAAGTTGTTCGGTACAATCACGGACTTACTTAGGTTAACTTTATATTGGAGATATCATAGCTTAAATATTGACAACCAAATTAGCTTGAACCGTAAATGGGTCAACAATTAAAGTCTGTGACCGTACTACTTACAATACAAGTTATTTGATGCATCTAGGTTTAAGAGCTCTGCTCTTGTCAGTGTAGTTGGTGATCGCCAATCCTTTCTTTCATGGGCCAGTCTTTTGATTTCCTCATACGACGCATTTTTTCACTTGGCTGAAATATGTAATTCTAGGCTACTCTGCTTCTCGTCTTTTCACTCCTGCCTTCTAAATTTTTTTAAGAAAAACCTTTTGTGCTGTATCAAGTATCTTGCCTCTCCTGTTTCCTATCGTATGTAATAAGGATCGCTTGTCTCCTACCATACTCGAAGCCTCCTCATTCGTCTTCCAGTCCAGCGAATCCTTTTCAGCCTTCGCCAATATCACATTTCAAAAGCTTCCACCCTTTCTTTTTATTTGTCTCAGTGTCTACGTCTCACTCGCATATATTGCAATGTTCGATATAAACACATATTAATCGATTTTAGGCTTTTCAGGGATCCGTACCTCAAAACGAAAAAACAAAACCCTGATAGGATCACTTTGTTGTCCGTCTGTCTGTACATCTGTTTGTTAAGACCATTTATAACCGCGTGGAAGTATCGAGTTGAAATTAAAACCATATATACTCAGGTCTCTTGAAGCTGTGAAAAAATTAAACATCTAAGTTAACGTAAAAAAAAGATGCGCCCGTTTGTGCCACAAAAACATATTGTTTGGCTAGTAATATCGTCTTATACTACAAGTACAGTGAAGAATCTGTAAATAATAATTTTGTAAAAAAAAGTTAACGTACTTGTGTTGTAATTGCGTGCCTTAAGTAGATCTTTTTTGTAATTGAAGGCTCTTGAAGCCATAGCGATTACAATACATTCGTCTTCGTAGAGATTCCAACGGAATCTTGTAATGAAAAACAGGTACATACAAATATGAGGTACACATAATTTATGCATTCATGAATATATTCAAAACATTTACTCGCGTTCCAGCGGTCGAGATGATTTAGAGATTGGTCTGCTTAGGTTTCAAGGAATCAAATGAATTAATTAATATTATGGAACAAGCTTACGCAGACCAGAAAGGTCTCATGTAGTATCCACATAATATATACATATACATAAACAAATACTTAAATATAAATGAAATATCCGTAACAAACATCCGTGCTGTTCATAAATAAATGAGGAGTGTCTCGGTCGCATTTATTGGTGCACGTGATGCACTGCGAGTCGGGTTAAGGTCGTATCAAAATTTTAATAAATTGTAAAATGAGAATTGGCTTCCTGGTTTTGTCCGAAAGAATTCTTTTAAAATTTTCTTCGTTTTAGTTTTACGTCAACTATTCGTAAATGTTTAGTCTTAAACCTTATTCTCAAAACTAAGTTTATATTGTTCAGCCAAGTAATTAAATTTTAACCGTTTATTTACATTATTGTCAAAATGAAAGAGAATTTGTGTCGCTGTTCGTATGCTATTATTATCATATAATTCACAAAAAAACCCTGTCTCTATTCCGCTATAGAAAAACCTTCTCGCTTCGTATTGCGAAGTGTTAGATGAAATGAAACTCGCGTACTTACGCTCGAAATGAATTGATGTCGCCGAAAGAGGCTTTTTAATTTCAGGAAGTAGGACACTTCTCACTAGGATAATTGCTATAATTACAATGAGGCTTATGACTATAAGCTGGGCTTTTAGAAATCCCTACCTTGGGAATCTTGGAATAGATTTAAACGAGAATAACCCTTAACGCTGAATACAAATGCATTATTCAGCATAAGCTTATATAGTAATTATGAGTATAGGCGCAAAGAAACTTGACACAATATAAAGTTCTATGATCATAAATAGAAGAAAAACGACCTAAAATATAGAGACTATTATCACGCAGCGGGGCGAAGCGTTGACAAAATACATGATTGGCAATTTTTAGACAAATGATCACCTTAATCCATTGCATTGAGGTGGAAAAAATGTATTGTACTTATTTATGAACTTGAACTTAATTTTGTCGCGCCCTCCAGGTCAGCTCAATATTTTGCTTTCTTTGGTTCCTCACAAGTTCACCACGCCCTCTCATTTGCCACGTAAGACTCTCCTGAGCGAAATAAACGACCGGTTGTGCGACCAATGCTCCTTTTTAAGCATAGGTAATGCAAAGCGAGACATGTTGTCCTTCCGGATCAATCCCACTGGAGGAATACCCTGGGTCAGGGAGTAGTTGTACACGATGAAGCACGTTTTAATTTAACCTTCTTCACACTATTAGGCGTGAATTGAGACAGTATCAGCGTGCTAATTTACCACCGTCATCAACGAGTATGACATTCTACTGCCTCTCTCAGTTATGCGGTCCAGGCTGCCGCTCTTGCATTGGACTTACTAGTCATTTGCTTAAGTGCCGCAATCTTATGGACGCAGCTTAATCCATCATAATATTGATGTTAAAGGCCAATGATGATGACGAGTTAAAATTTTATGGATTTTATTCACGTTTTGCATTGTGTATTTATACCAAATTAAATACTTTTTTTATATTAGCTCTTTATTTATATTGCCGACTTCTGAAAGGAGTAGGTTTTATGTTCGGGTTTATGTAAAAAAAAAAAATACTACGTCGGTGGCAAACAAGCATACGGCCCGCCTGATGGCAAGCAGTCTCCGTAGCCTATGTACGCCTGCAACTCCAGAGGAGTTACATGCACGTTGCCACTCCGCACCCTCGTTGAGCTCTGGCAACCTTACTCACCGGCAGGAACACAACACTATGAGTAGGGTCTAGTGTTATTTGCCTGCGGTTTTCTGTTAGGTGGAGGTACTTCCCCACTTGGGCTCTACTCTAGATCTGGAATGACATCCGCATTATGGATTTTTTTGCGTGTGCTCATCGGCAATTCTAAGAAACGTTCTTTTTTGAAGACCATCAAGGTCATGTAAGATTTAGGTTCAGATCTGATGAAGCACTGGTGGCCTAGCGGTAAGAGTATGCGACTTGCAATCCGGAGGTTGCCGGTTCAAACACCGGCTCGTACCAATGAGTTTTTCGGAACTTATGTGCGAAATATCATTGATATTTACCAGTCGCTTTTCGGTGAAGGAAAACATCGTGAGGAAATCGGACTTATCCTAATAAGGCCTAGTTTACCCTCTGGGTTGGAAGGTCGGATGGCAGTGGCTTTCATAAAAACTAGTACCTACGCCAATTCTCGGGATTAGTTGCCAAGCGGTTCCCAGGCTCCCATGAGCCGCGATAAAATGCCGGGACAACGCGAGGAAGATCTGATGATTGTGATTTGGGAGTATTTCATGGCAAACTTAATAAAGTGGGCTTAATGATGAAGATGCGCCGTTTTTGGCGAAAAACTGTTACCTTCTAAAACCTATTCCTTCTAAACGGGTTAACAAAAAATATGGAAAAAAAATATATGTATTTTCATTTTATGTACAAAATTTTACTTATTTCCTGTGCTTTTTTATAGATTCTCTATAAAAGAAATATTACAACAGGCCGTATTTTGGCTAACTTTGCCTATTACTACTAAACGGCTTGTTCTAGGCTTATATTATGTTTAAAAAAAAAATTTTTGGTAGCGGAACTTCTCTTACACAAGAAGAATCTCTTGCGATGATTTTCCCCTAAATTCGTTGGAAGAAATTACTCTTAGCGTTAATATTAAGTAAAAATATATTGTATATTTTGTTTATTTTTGATAAGAGAAATAAATAGGCGTAATATAATGAAACGATTCATTCTTAGACAATAACGGGATATTTAAAACAAGGACCAAAGTAAACATGAAGAGGGTACGTAGGTAGGCAAGATGCAGTTCTTAATAAGGCGTTCTGAAAAAAAAAAAGTTTTTTTGCTCCTTTAAATGTGATTATTTAATTCAATTCTCAAACTTATGCGATTGCTGCCCATTTCAATTACGGGGAGTATAGGATCACTACTACTAGAACGGGCCTGAGGGCCTACCGCGAAAACCGAAATTCGCAAATTGCGGGGATCTTTCTCAATTCAATTCAATTCAATTCAATACTTTATTTCCAAGAATATGGTACATACACTGTTGGTTAGTAGAATGTATTAGATCAGCATATTCTGCCGGCATGCATCGGCGTAGAAATATTTACATGAGGAGTTAAATTAAACATTAAAATTCAAAGTCAGTATAAGATTAGTAAAATTAATTAACAATTCATAATAAATATCCATTTAAAAATTCATCAACAGAGTAATAACATTTACCAAGCAACCACTGAAACATTTTTTTTTCAAATTGACATGCCGGTAGAGTTTTGAGGTCATCTGGGACTCTATTAAATATTTTAACAGCCATATTGCAAGCATTTGACTTGGAGACTTTTAGCTTTTGCGCAGGTTGATAAAGCTGAAGTGGCTTCCTGCTGGGCCTTTGCTTGTTTATAACTTCATCATGAAGTGGGAAAAGCTGAGGGTGTTTTTTAACAAATTTGGTGATTTCTAAAATGTATTGACAAGGCAATGGTAAAATTTTGAGTTCTTGAAATATTGGTTTACAGTGGGCGAGATATTCACTTCCGCTTACCGCCCTGATACAAGCTTTTTGGGTCACAAATGCTCTTTGGATATCAGTGCTATTACCCCAAATGATAAGTCCGTAACGCAAAATTGAGGCGACATAACCATGATAGGCTGACATTGCAGCTTCTCTTGATGCTATAGATCTAAGCCGTCGCAAGGCAAAAACAAATCTATCCAATCTGGAACATACATTTTCAACGTGTGCTCTCCAATTTAAATGTTCATCTAGAGTAATACCAAGAAACGTGGTTGAATCTACAAGTTCTACATTAAAATTGTTACAATTAACATTAAGGTTAATATGCGTAGAGTTACGAGTTCTAAATTTTATAATTTTAGTCTTAGCCAAATTTAATTTAAGACAGTTATTTTCCAACCATCTAGCCGTGGTATGCAGTTCATTAATGGCTTCCGTTTCTAGGTCACTATTATTGGTAGACTTTATAATTAGGGTTGCGTCATCTGCAAACAATACGCATGTATGTTTTAGTATGTTTGGCAGGTCATTGATATATGCTAAAAATAACAGTGGACCGAGTATGCTTCCTTGAGGGACGCCACAATTATTTGTTTTTGATAGTGACTTGTAGGTAATTTTCTTTTTCTGAACTATTTTAGTAATTTCTGTGTATTGTTTTCGTTCAGACAGATAACTTTTAAGCCAGTCATTAGCCTTTCCCCTAATGCCATATTTTTCTAGTTTTGTTAATAGAATTTTGTGGCAGACGCTATCAAAGGCTTTGCTCATATCTAGGAACACTGCTAAGATAGGCTGGTTGTCATTAAGTGATTGGGTAATATGTCTGACTAAAGCAAAGCAAGCATGAGTTGTAGAAGTACCCTTTCTAAAGCCAAACTGATTTGGATGTATAACATTAGCTCTGTCGAAAAAAACATTAATTTTATTGTACAAAGCTTTTTCAAAGACCTTAGATAATACCGGTATTAGTGCAATTGGGCGATAATTATTTATTAAACTCGGGTCACCCTTTTTGAAAAGGGGTTTTATAATGCTTAATTTTAAGCGGTCAGGGAAGCAACCTTGCTCAAAAGATAAGTTAATCAAGTAAATGAGAGGTGATGCTATTTGGACTGCACATTGTTTTAATAACTTTGTTGGAATTTCATCATAACCGGTTGAATTAGTGTCATTTAGAGATTTAATAATTTTTATTACGTCATACTGATCTAAGGGAGAAAGAAAAATGCTATTATTAACAGTTTTTATATCTGGAATTTTATTATCAGTATTTGTATTTATATTGGAATTATTGATGTAAAAGTCGTTAAATATCTCACACATTTTTGAAGGGTCATCGAATACTTTGTCATTAATTTTAATATTTTTAATTTCAGGTGTATTTATATTTAAGTTAAGATTATCTTTTATTACTATCCATGCTGCTTTACCCTTATTTTTAGAATTGTTTATATAAGAAATATTATTAAGTTGCTGGGCCTTGTGAATACACTTTTTTAGTAATTTCGAATATGCTAAATATTTTTGTTTGTTATACTTTTTGTTTGTGTGCTCTTTATGGTATTTAAAGTATAAATTTCTTTTTTTAGTACACGATTGCTTTAGCCCTTTCGTAATCCATTTATTTTTTATAGGTTTATTTTTTACTATTTTATTTATAATTGGAAAGCATAAGTTGAAAAACAAGATGATTAAGTCATGAAACTCGACAAATGCAGTATTGAGATCTGATGTCTCAAAAACTTGGTTAAAAGAAAGGCATGAAATGTATTTACAAAATTTGTCTACATTTTCTTGACTATAGTCTCTCCTTTGTTCAGTATATTCTACAGACTGTCTGGGTTTCGAGTGTTCAGAAATCTGAAAGGATATAGATTGTCCAGTATCGTGGTCAGACAGGCCTAAGTTATGTATTTTACATGATACATTCGACATATCCAAGTTCGAGGCTATTAAATCAATACAAGCCTTTTTTCGGGTTGGCGACTTTACATGAATGCTTAGCCCAAATTTCGTTAAGAGAGAAATTAGTTCCTTTGTTTGGTTACTATTTTTTAAAACATCGATATTCCAATCTCCGCAAAATATCATTTTTGTATTCTTTTTTCGTATAAGACTTTGTAACAATTGTTTAAACTTATGGATAAATAGCCCTATGTTATGTCCAGGTATTCTATATATGCATAGTATTATTAGATTAAAACTCGTTAATTCAACACCACAACATTCAAAGTAGTATGGGGTACATAATTTATTGGCGATTTTTAGTGGAACATATTCTAAACCGTGCTTTAGTAATATACACGAACCACCTCGCCGTTGGTGTTTTCTTGAAAAATATGATGCTAAGTTATAGTTGGACATTTTCAAGTTACATTCAGATCCATGTTTCATAAAAGTTTCAGTAATACAAATGCAGTCTATTTCACCAATCTGTTTAGAGAGTTCTGACATAGTTATTTCGAATAATTCGTTTTTATTGAGTATTCCTGCCACATTTTGATGAAACAGTCGCAGATTTTGGAAATGTGCTACATCACTCTCTTTTACTCTCACTAAGACGTAATTAGAGTGACAGAGAAAAATGCCCGCAATTGACGAATTTCGATTTTGGCGGTAGGCCCTCTAGTCCGTGTCGTGATCGGTGATCAGGTGATTCTTTCTACAGAAAACGGAAATGTCGGACGCCTCGGCCTGAGACCGGACCGTTCTAGCGCGAGTCATATCCCAGTTTTTTTTTATGATAGAGGAGGCAAACGAGCAGACTGATCACCTGATGTTAAGCGATTATCGCCGCCCATGGACACCTGCAACACCAGAGGGGTTGTAAGTGCGTTGCCGGCATTTAAGATACGCTTTTTTCTTGAAGGTTTGAAGGTCATATCGGTCCGGAAATACCGCAGTTAAAACTAGTTTTCTCCAAGGCCTTACTGGAAACTAGTTTTAACTAGTAAAAACTCTTTTTCAACGAGGCGATACGTAAAACAAATTTTAACTAGGGAGGACGCGTACTAAAAACGAGTTTTACAGTAAAATATATATTATTGTATACAAGTACCACAGGTAAATGTTTTGTTAGGTAATGTTAAATTCTAAATAGTTGACTATTTTCCTTTCTGTACCCCTAGTGTAAATTTAATCGACATCATAACGTGACGAACGCGTTTGCGTTAAGTCTCATTTTGTATAGGATTTTGAGTTTCCAAAACGTCCCGCTTGGCGCGCTCTTTCTAAATCACATACAAAATGAGACTAAACGCAAACGCGTACGTCACGTTTCGAAATCGAATTTATTTACACTAGGGGTACTTATCCCTCTAAAAAGGAATTATGATTGAAAACATAACTTAAACTTATCCGTAAAGTTTTGGGCTTTCTGACTCTACTTGATTATGCCCAACTAATTGTAGCTTTATAAAGGGATTTATGCCAAAACTATACAAAGGAAAGATCACTAACCTACTAGATGAGTCATGTTAAGATGACTCGTCATCACGCCTCGATAGCGCTCTCACATAATTTATCGTAAGAGCGTAACTGCTCATTATAGTCGTGACCCAATTGTTTACCGTTCTCGCGGCATATAATTCAAGCTGGTTTTCTAGTATCATCGCAAGTTCAAGTGTTCCCCGCTGCTGCAACGGTACTCCAACACCGTTTCAGTAGAAACCTTTGCTGCAGTCACAATCCGTATATTACCACCTTTAGTCTTATGTATTGCGGAGTATTTTAGAAGTAGTCTATGATATGCCATTTGTAGGTTAGATTATAACAGGTAGGAAGTTACAATTAGTAGCTCGGCCAAGTTTGAATGGGGTTGAACTAACCCGCATTACCTCCAACTTCTCAGAGCGAGTTATATCAGCATACATTTATTCAACAACAAGGGTTTAAGATAAAACTATATTTTACGTTCTCTGTATGGAGATATTATTATTTTAATAATACTTATATATTGACGACCAGTTTGGGCTAGTGGGTAGTGACCCCGCCTACGAAGCTGATGGTCCCGGGTTCAAATCCTGGTAAGGGCATTATTTCGTGTGATGAGCATGGATATTTATTCCTGAGTCATGGGTGTTTTCTATGTATTTAAGTATTTATAAATATTTATATATTACATATATCGTTGTCTAAGTACTTACCCTCAACACAAGCCTTATTGAGCTTACTGTGGGTCTTAGTCAATGTGTGTAATAATGTCCTATAATATTTATTTATTTATTTATAATTTGATTTATTATTTGTTTTTGTACTGTGCCACTAACATAGTTATTAAGATACTCTGTAACTAACCCTATATGGATCAACCTGGTCTGAAATAAATGTTTTTTATTTTATTATTATTATATATATCGTTGTCTAAGTACCCACAACACAAGCCTTCATGAGCTTACTGTGGGACTTACAAGGAAGGGTACCCAACTGTCCGACTCTGATTTGATTCATTTTGATATATGTTATAGAGTAGTCTAAAATAACGGACACGTATTTTTTTTAGCTGCCCAAACTCAACCTGTTAGGAGAAAATGGCCTTCAAAGTACTAAAAAGTTACTAAATCTTCTAACTCCTATGGAAAGTGATGCTCAAGCAACTTGCTAGTTAATGGCTGGTTTGAGTATATGTTTGAAAGCAGCAAAAAATAATGAGCACGTGTTTTGTTATATCTGCTTAAACTCAAGTTTTCCTAAAAAAAATACCTGTCTTTATGTGTAACTTTAGCGATAAGATATTATAAAACTTCGAATGTCGATTTTTTTAGGAAAAAATGAGTTTTAGCCGATATAACAAAACAGGTGCTCATTATTTTTTGCTGCTTTCAAACATATACTCAAACCAGCCAATAACTAGCAAGTTGCTTGAGCATCACTTTCTATAGGAGTTAGAAGATTTAGTAACTTTTTAGTACTTTGAAGGCCATTTTCTCCTAACAGGTTGAGTTTGGGCAGCTAAAAAAAATACGTGTCCGTTATTTTAGACTACTCTATAACATATATCAAAATGAATCAAATCGGAGTCGGACAGTTGGGTACCCTTCCTTGTTAGTCAATTTGTGTAATAATGTCATATAATATTTATTTATTTATTTATTATTTATTAATTAAAACGTAAACTGTTAGAAAACCATGATGTTAGGACCTACCAAAAGTTGTTTAAAACCTGCTCGCTAGGAATCTTTTATTGCCTCATAATATACATCCAATAACGTAGAACTTCAGTTAGTAATATGGTGGCTACAGTGTATGTATTCACTAATATATTTATAGCAGTTTTACTAGCATGTTTTACACGTGAGTATAGTCTGTCCATTTTTTTCAGACAAAGTACGTCACAGTAAATGTATGGCGAACTTGATCTTATAAATCGGACAGGCTAGACTATGGCACCATAAGCGCAATGAATTTTTATTCAAAATCGACCCCGGTATAATATAGAACCATTAATGCTATACCCACTCCATGGTGTAGGTAGGCGTGAAACAGAGACAACGACGCCTGGGGTGAAGTGTTCTTATAGCTATTGGACCGTAAACCGTTTTATTGAAGTGGTTAAGAGATTTCGTTACGAATGTGGATTTCACGTCCCTAATAAGAATAAATTCAAAAGGACTAGGTACGCGAGAAACCAGTTAAGTTTATTCCAGTAAACTTGATGTGATTTTATTGGAGTAAGCAATATAAAGCTTTGCTTAAAGCTCGTTCAAGCGCACAAATAAAGCTACGCCAAGATATTCTTTATTAAATTTTTGTGCATAATGAATGCATTGCAAAGTTATATGATGCGTGCAATATTATCGCGTGGATGTGCATAGAATTTTAACGGGTTGTTGAAACACCGCATGGGGTGGAGCGAGCGTCAATCAATATTCACGTACTCGATTATCTACTCCGCCACGAGCGAGATTGTGCACAATTCACGCTTAGATCCAAAACCGCACAAGCAACAGGTAGTACTATAAACCTTCCAAACTTCGCACCCTAAATCAAACCAAAGGAGGAAAACGAAATATCAATTTATTATTGCAATGGAATGAAACATCAATAGTCAATTTCCCCGAAGCCTGTTTGTTTTCAAAGCTTGAACTCAACTGTGCTCTACGTCGTACTATTTATTTTCTTTGAAAGTATCAACAACAGGCCGTAGTAGACTTATTACTTACTTCTATTATCTATTCCTATACTTGATACCTACTTAGAGCAGATAAGCCTCTTTTCGGATTAGCTTAATGACATCCTCCGAACGTTGATTCGCTCTTTGGTAGTGAGAACATCACATAATCACTAAGGTACCTATCTATTTGCATTGTTTATTCCATAACATAACTAATTCGTTTACTTCTAACGATACTTAAGGTTCTAAACATTTTAGTTACCTACTTTTGTAATAACTATCTCTATCATAAATGGCGAATAAATCGAAGGCGAATTTAATAAAGATGCATAAAATTTCAACTTTATTTATATATTTACCTATGGAAAAAAATATGATGATGGAACACTGATTAAGAAAAGTGGATAAAGGTTTTTGAGGTTCTCTCCAGATTTCTTGCTCACCCCGACACGAAATCCAATTAGTCGTTTTCTATTTATTGAACTTCTGAAAATTTAATTGCTTTACTATCCAGCTTCAGTGTCAACTATAGGCATGTGAGTAGGTATACGATCGTTCTGTGAAGGATCCATAATGCCGTCGTGTTGATCGCAATGCTTATGTAGTGCAATAAGGTAATGCACCCGGAGTGTTAATAACTAATAGCCCGAGTTACGTCATGGCTTTAAGAGCGGTGATGTCGTCACTGTTATGCGAAACAATTACGATTTTTTAATGAAAATGTACGCGGAAAAAAAAAGTATGGTTAACCTTTAAAGATTTTTATATTATTATAAGTATTAAGAGGCGGATTTCTTCATTATGTTAATAAAGCATAGGTACAAAGTCTTTATAACATTTCATAAACCATTTTTGACGATCTTAAAGAAACTTGTGGTACAGTTCTGTAATAGCTTAGCAAAAATTGATCGTTCTATTTGTAAAACAATGAAGACTGTAAAAGACATCATTTTGAACTTGAATTTTAGAGATTTATGTTAATTCGGAAAAGTTATCCAGAATATCAGATACTTTTGGCGCGTTGTTTCATCAGCTACTATTGATGCTGACTGTACCTTTTAACGTATCGTTGAAGGAAAGGTAACACGGTAGGCGACGACATCTTACCTCTTGCACATTCAGTTTAATTTTTTTTTTTACATTTAAGGCCTGGATGCGAGTCCTTTAAGCCAAGTCTTTGTTTTGTAATGTTCAAAACACATTATTTAAAGAGTTGTATGGCAGAGAATGCACTTTTGTTAAAACTTAAAACACTTCACTTTAAATCTTCAACACTGTGTTTTTAATTTAATATACTTGTATAACGGAACGTAACTGTCAACGTTTTTAAGAATGTTGGTGAGGCGGCGGGGGACATTATTATTAAACACTTGACTTAATTCACTTGCAAGGATTAGTCTTTTAAATGAAAACACTTGGCATTTAAATATAAGGTGTTCAACATCTGCAACGCTAACATTCTGGCAGTGAGGATATGTTACCATCGGCTATAAATGAAAATCTGGCTAAGTGCGCTGGTGCACAGTTGTGACCAAACCGCAATCTATTGATGGTGGTAATAAAGCTACGACTTCCCGTCTTAATCTTCTCATACCAAGGCCATTCAGTTTAACTTACACGCATTCTACAATATTTTTTTTAGACGTGAATTAAACAACGTCTAGAGGCGTGGCGTATGTAGAAATACCGGATTTGATTTGGTCAGACCCACATTTGATTTTTTATATGTTTTCTTGTAAGCTACGAGGAAAAGAATAAAAAAATATATATTCAAATGCAGGGAAATATACATTGATATGATATGATATGATATGATATTTATTGGTAAATATTTACATTTACAAGTCCTTTTATATACAATTATCTTGTGATAGATTTTACATTGTTTTACTTACTATACTCATGTATTAATAACTTTCGACTCGTATAGCATTAAAAAATATTACAATACAATACAACGAGATATTATTATATTCCTATATAGTTTAGTAGGTACACGATTGAGCCAATGACCTGATGAATGAGCCATTAACCCCCTTATTCATAAACGTGTACTAAAGTTATGATGCCGCTAATAATCGTTTGTCCCTTTCCGACGTATTGGTATGATGGAAATTTAGGAATAAGGAGGTATGGACTTAAGCGCTAATAACTATGGCACTTACGACTATTGTGAGTTCATTGTGATAATGACTCGAAAAGTAATTAAATTATAATTGATCATAGCGTTAGCGAAGGTCTTTAAACTCAGGCATATGCTTTCGTTGTCCGGTGGTTCTCCTCTACAGGCTGCAATTTTTAACCGATCCTCGTGACATTTTGTGACCAGATTCTATCTATGATAAAGAAAGCGGCCAAGTGCGAGTCGGACTTGCCCATGAAGGGTTCCGTACCATTTATGAACTATTAAAAAAACTACTTACTAGATCTCGTTCAAACAATTTTCGGTGGAAGTTTGCATGGCAATGTATATCATATATTTTTTAGATTTTTCATTCTGCTATTTTAGAAGTTACGGGGGGGGGGGGACCCACATTTTACCACTTTGGAAGTGTCTCTCGCGCAAACTATTCAGTTTAGAAAAAATTGATATTAGAAACCTCAATATCATTTTTAAAGACCTATCCATAGATACCCCAAACGTATGGGTTATTTTGAGTTTCAGTTCTAAGTATGGGGAACCCCCAAAATTTATTGTTTTTTTTTCTATTTTTGTGTAAAAATCTTAATGCGGTTCATAGAATACATCTACTTACCAAGTTTGAACAGTATAGCTCTTATAGTTTCGGAAAAAAGTGGCTGTGACATAATCGGACAGACAGACGGACATGACGAATCTATAAGGGTTCCGTTTTTTGCCATTTGGCTACGGAACCCTAAAAAATATATATATTTTGATCCAGTTTTTTGTAAATTTAAAAAAATGCGGAATTCGGCATTAAGGACTTAAGCGTTAGTAGTTTATGTGACTGCTACATAATAAAAGGCATTAAAATACACGAGTGTGGGTTTAAGAAACGAACGAAGTGAGTTTCTTAAAAGGATCACACGAGTATTTTTATGCCTAATTATGTACAGTTATATACACTATTTTATCTACACACATATTATAAACTTTCTATGATTATTCACTAACCCACATTACAGCCAACGTTGGGGCATCTTTGCTCTCTTGGCGGAACTCACGGATATGTGGTGGCGTCATCGAATTTTTTTTATCGCTCATTTTACACGCACCTTTTGCTATTGTTACTTTAAAAACAACAAAACATATTCATTTTATACTTAAAACTAATTAAAAGATAAACTGTAAGTCAAATGGCGGTAAATGAAAACTTTTTTCACGCATGTCACGCATTCGTAGTTTTTTTATTTTATTCAGAAACAAACTAGAGTCGGGGGCCTATTTCCATATCACACCTGATACAAATTAACATGCGAGATATGTCAACATTGTAGGAATTGACAGTTCATTTCGATATTAGAATAGAGGTCAAATCGAATTGCTTTTTTTTCACAGATATTCCTGAATGTATAACCAAATCGATTTTGATGTAGTTATGAAGCAATTACAACATCATCACAGATAAGAAATTTGTTGTAACAAAACAGTTTATCGTAATGTTGGCCATTATTTACGGATTTTGGAGGCATCATAGAGGGTTTATGATATGTGTGTAGATAAAATAATTATAAACATACGAAAAAAATGTTAACGTCAGTATTTTGAAAGTAAAATCATTTATACCTAAGTATTCGTATGAATTAGTGACATAGTTTAAAAAAGCTATAATTCATTCGTGAGTTATAGCATTTTTCACAACCCATAACTCCCGCGGGATAAATATGGATAGGCCTTTATGTCCTTCTAGACTGATCTTTTTCGAGCAAGTGTAATGAAAAACACCTACATGAGATGGGTATCTTAAATTGTTTTTAATCCAACGTCTGGTCTGATATCAGCCATCTTTTCAGCCGAGACCATAAATTGGAGGAGTAAATTGTGTTTGGTCTGAGTTTAGAGTAGTTTCGCAGGACTTTAGGTTCACGCTTTTAACTTCTCGGCACTCAAGATAACGCCATAAAATCTCTATCACAATGAAACTCCTTAAAATACATTTATTTTGATAGCGGATGATAGTTACAACTTATTTTCTCATTAATCAGTCTGGGAATTTAATAATTTAAGTTTTTGCTTATATTGTACTTACTTTTTCGTCTTTATGGTATAACTTCATGTTATTTCGCGGGGAATTATGAAATTTTGTTATAATACGAGCTTACTAAAGTACGAAAATAGTATGAAGTTTTAGCAAATATATCATATATGACGGTATATATATTATCTACAATATACGTGCTTATCTTCACTATGTTTACTGTCAATTCTACTTTCAGAATTTTGATATATTTTTTGCAGTAGATTTAATAGGTATCTAAATTTTTATGTTCATGTTGATCATCCTTAATTATTTTTTATGCATTACCTTTACCTAGTAACGTAAACCTATTAGTATTTGTTCCGACATGATTAGCTTAATAAAAAATAATTTCGAGATAATCTTTGAAATACATATATATCTACCCACTACACTATTCAGCTTCTTCGATATCAAAATTAATTGGCATTAACTTAGGTTAATTGAAATTTAAAACCAACTACAACCGCTTATGATTAAACATAATTGGTAATCAAATTCAAATTGGTTCATAATTATTTAAATGTTTTCATACTCATGTTTCACATGGAACGATTTCAGGTGCAAAAGCTTGTTAGCTAAACAAAGGAGACAATTAGGGCCGCCAACAGCAGGCACAATGATTCCTGGTGATGGAACAAATGTAATTTATGATTTAGAAATGTTCTACTATTGTGTCCCTCGTATAACAAATGATTTTCAGGGTTATAAGTAGCTGAATTTAATATTTTTTTGAAAATTAAATTAATTCGAACTAACCCTTGGTAGTTTTTTTTAAAGTGTTTCTGTTACCAAATTTCTATGATTACGGAGGAGGATAAAGTATATTTAGATTAACCTTTTAAACCGACTTCAAGATTTCAAAGGAGGAGGTTATCAATTCGGTTGTATGTTTTTTTTAAATGTTTGTTACTCCATAACTCCGTCATTTCTGAACCGATTTTGAAAATTTTTTTTTTTTTTTTTTATTTATTTTTCAAAGGCACATATACATAATCAATTTTAAAGTTACTCGCCAAACTGCTTATGCGGTTTGTTGGCGAGCCAGCGCTCATTACATTTTTATGCACCTAAAAAGGTACCGTTAAGTACCCTTACCGCATATGCAACCTATATACTCATATATGGCTGATATAATCTTCTACTCTATCTTGAATTTATATATATACAGATTGGTCCCGTTTTTGTCAAAACTCAGTTCTGATGATGGGATCCATGAAGAATCGAGGGAACTCTTCAAATGTGAAAGGCATACATATAGTGATTTTTGTATTTTCTTTGACAAATCCAGTAATTACATTTAAAAAGTGACATTTGATGAAGGGGAACTGCTGATGATGATCAGAATGGAACTCTTCAACGACGCATAGTAAACGTTTGGCGATCTGTCCTCTTCGCTGTGTTTGTTAAGCAAATTAGATTTTCAAGACAAATTTTTGTCAAGTTCGTGTTCTGGTGATGGGGTCCCTGAGGAATCGAGGGAACTCCTCAAATGTTAAAGGCATATATATGTATATATATATATATATATATATATATATATATATATAGTGATCTTAGTATTTTCATTAACAAATCAAGTATTTACATTTGTAGAAGTGACATTTGATGAAGTGGAACTGCTGATGATGAACAAAACGGAACTCTTCAATGATGCATAGTTCACGTTTGGCAATTTGTTCTCTTTGCCAAGCAGTTAGGTTTTCAAGGCACATTTTTATATTTCTATCCTATTTCGTTTTTTTTAATAATTATCTGGTGCTTTATTTCATGCGTGGTGTGAAATAATTTATCTTAAATACAGTCGAATACCCTATTGCGGGTATCTTACCAGTCAACCATAGGGCAAATCTGAAATGTGTCAAAATGGGTGCAGTGGCATAAAAAAACATGTTACCTCCTTTTCTACATAATTAGGCGTAGGACGCTGCCTTTTTAATTTCATTGTATGAAATAAAAAATCAACAATAATCGTTCTTTCACCGGTCTCCCTCATTGAAGTCGGTTTTTTTTCTTAAAAATTATGTACGTGTGTGGTGGTCAAAAATTGTGGGTTTCCTTTGTCGTGCCGTATAGAATAGAAATCGTTCTCGAGTAAAACACAAACATTTGACGAATAATTCATGCATCACCCTTACGAAAAACGAAACTTATTTTCTGATAAACAGTATTTGCTTATAAAATCTTGATCTCGATAAAAATATAAATGCATTGGGATTGGATAAATTCAGATTAACTGTTTTATTACAAGGTGTCTCTCATGATGGGGCTTAAATACTGGGCTAGATTATACTCTGAGCTACTTTTATTATGGGACCAACTCCGAAAACACGTTTTTTTTGGCTTTTATACACTTTGGCTGATCACATGTCGATGTTTTCTATGGAAAAGCCAAAAAAAAAAACACGATTTCGGTGTTGGTCCCATAGTAAAAGTAGTTTGATTTAGCGAGTAGAATCGAGCCCTTCATTGAAAGCCCCATCCATGGTGGTAGACATACTGTATAATTTTGGTGATTGATGGTAGCATTCATTTATTAATTATATTGAATTGAGTTCAGTTCAGAGTTGAAGTTAATAAAGAGTAACTTTTTAGATTGCTTAAATATTACGGTTGATTGATTTAGGGTTCTGCTATTTTGCATAAAAGGGAAATGTATTGCTGAAGAATTTCAATTGCTAAACTTTTTCGATATAAGTAAGACTTAAATTTCAGAGTTTTCAAGTGATCTTGACAAACAATATTTATTTATTTATTTATTATTATTATATTCTGGTATTATTGATATTTATTGCGGACTTGGTTTATGCAGTATATTTTTCAATATAATCACACCAGTTATTGACTATATGTTTAACTGTTAAATAAATACAACTATCCAACGCACTCAATAGGTACTGTAAATTTAACAATGATAACTTTTGAAATTTAAATACATACAGATACACCACAGAATACGTGAAAATTAATAAAAGCTCGTAAATTTCTGACTTAAAATATTTTATTATCTCTCTTTTATATCTTGATTTAATTAATTTCACGAGTCAGTTGAGCAAAATTGTTAATTTATCGATATATGTTGTAGCCATATTGTATGATTTTCCACTTCATAATCTATCCAATCATGCCATAAATATTGGAGGTTGTATATGTGTATGCTGGCACAATAGTAAACTTATTACGACACATATATGACACCCGTTTGAATTTGTTATGTTTTTGTACAGCTGTCTGATGTCAATCACTTGTAATATAATATTCACCACGAGAACTAGTTTTAAATATCAGCTCCACTATTCTGCTTAAGAGCCTAAACTCGGGTTCTTCCAATAATAAAACCGTAGCGGAACATGAAATGGCTGACCACATTATGATCTAGTTTGGTCTGACAATTAATTATCTACGTTCTACGATAAAAACGGCTAAAAGCACGGTTATTTCATAAAACAGCTAAGTTTTAATAGCCTATTATAAAATAGACACATTAAGATATTATAAGACGCTAATGGTTCTACGATATTGTAATTTATATGCTATTGTTTTTTACGTTATGACGTCAGCGGTAGATGATTATTTTAGATATTGTGGAGTAACCACGCGATGTAATCAATGGACACTATGGATATGGACAACTCATTGGATTGGTATTAATTAACAAAAGTCAAGTGTAGGTAGTCTTATGAGATATTTTTGCTGATGATACGAATATTCTCAGCTTGTGGGAGTAGTAGTTCTAAACGAAACTATCTAGCATTAGTTTTTGTTCGTATAACACGATATGGCCAAACGTCAATGGTCTTTTTTCTTTTATATTTATTTTAACTTTAAACTACTTAAAAAAGAGTAAAAATGGCGGACTTATCATTAAATATTGACGTTAGAATGACATGGCCTATTTTCACCGACTATGAAATGTCCGGGCATATCATGAAATGACTTATTTCAGGACCTGGCTTCGACAGTTACATTAATTCAGCGACCGCACCATCTCGTTTACTGCGACATGCCTGAGGGCGCCGGATTCCTATTAATTAGATGCCTATTCTGGTAATACCTATAATAATATTACGTTATCGCTAACCATAGCGAACTACTTAATACAGTGTGATGTGTAATGATCCAAGCTGAGGTGGGGTGGCCACGTCATGCGCATTGGTATTAACAGATTACCCAAAGCTGTATTCTACTCGGAACTCTAGTTTCAGCTCCCCATAAATCTGATCAGACAATTTCCCATAAAAAATGCAGTCGGGTTGCAGTCCATATACGTATATCAGCCCTTAGTGTGGGTCAAATCTTGGAAGCAAAATTTGATCCATTTCCCGATGTCCAATTGAGCTGAAATTTTGCATACGGAGACAGGCGGTGGCCATGGGAACTGTATGATAAAACATCGCAAACTAATTGTGTTTGGGGTTGCTAGAATTGTCTCGATGACATTAGTTATCTGTGCAAAGAAAAGTACAGTCAGCAATAAAAGCTTATGCTTACCATGTTGAAATTTTTGCCAAAAACTTATCAGAACATTTTTTGGATTTAATATATTATATAACCAAAGTTATCAATACAACGCAATTAAACACAAATAAATCGGTCAAGACGTCAAGAGCATGTCGGGCCATGCTCCCGAAACCCTAAAAAGGTTCAGAACAAGTAGCAGTACGGAACAACCATGAACCATTTAGGTGCCATGAGCCGCAATAGTAAATTCTATGATATTGCTACAATCGTAAGTGAATAAACGGGCTAATAACAGTAATAACTATAAATACATTTGCATTAGTGAGGATAAAATAAAAACACACACACACACACACACACACACACACACACACACACACAGACACACACAGACACACAGACACACACAGACACACAGACACACACAGACACACAGACACACAGTCACACACAGACACACAGACACACACAGACACACAGACACACACAGAGATACACAGACACACACACAGACACACACACACACACGCACACACGCACGCACGCACGCAATAAATAATTTTTGTTTTTTTTTGAATTTGAATTATCTTGATTTGAATATTTAGGATAAATTAATATTGTGGAAAAATCTTACTGTGGAAACACTTTACATAGTGACTCTCTTCCACGACGCTGTAAATTAGTAAGGTAATATCTAAAATATTTACTTTAAAATGCAACTAAACGCTTTTCGGCGTTTTTCATGCTTACTCAGTCTTCTCGGTAAGGTTAATAAGAGACAGCTTCATCTGGTGTGGAGGTATGGACGTTACTCCATGATGTACCGAAAACTACACGAGCAATCGAGTTAAACATGTCGAAATGTACATATGCATTAGGGTATTTAGAACCTGTATACAAAATATCATAACAACGGTGGAGCGTATACGAAGAAATTAACAATTTACGGCTTTGGAGCAGCCTGTATGTTAGCTCCTGAGGTCCTCATAGAATAGTATGAAACCTTGTTCGACCTTTTTTGATCATCTTTTTTATTTATGACACCAATAAGATTCTGACTTGACAAATGTCATCATTGCCGAACATTTTCGAACAAATTGTCAAAAACACTGACAATGATAAATACAGCATGTTTCTTTTTGTTGTCGATTATTGGAAATAACTTTTGTTTGATTTTTTTTGTCTTTTGTTCTAATTAAAATATATTAACGTTAGAGCATTCCTGAGAAGTAACCCTACGTGAGATTTCGGCTATGGCTAAGGACACACTGTATACGTATATTGTATAGTAAAAACGTATGTACCTTATGGTACGAGCAAAAATTTAATTTTTTTAGGTGACCACGTTTTTGACAGTTCTTTTGCCAGCTAACGCCATTGCTATCGCGGTTCTATTGCTTTGAAAAAGATTACATGTAAAAATAATTGAGAAGCTAACAATCTATATTTCGTCTATAGAAATATTCACCACAAATAGTGGTAGTAATTTTTAGTTTCAATTCTCGATTGTATTTAGGGCAATATTAGCTTAAAGATTTCAAAGAAAAGTTTAATAAAAGGCTTCACATTCACACACCGCCGTGTGAAAGCTTCACGCTGCATAGAATTAAAAAAAAAACTTTAAACCTGTTTTGTTTTTCAAATAAATGTGGTATCTCTTTTAATTTAATAATATAAAAGAAAATACAGAATAGTTAAGGGAATCAGTGTAGTCCCGACACGGACTGCAGCTTATCCACAGTTAAAATATTATGCTGAATATTAGTTCATGCATATGTTATAGATAAAAGTGAAAGTACTTAATATAAGAACTACGTTTAAAAAACAATAATTCTTATTTGGCATTTTTTTTCTTAACGAATATCCTCATTTTTTTTGGCAACCTATATATAGGTACAATTTACATATATGGTATTCATTTCATTTTATTTATTCAGACACAATCTACTTTGTTAAATATTCATAACTCATAACAACAATTAGGTGCATTAGTAAAACATAAAAAATAATTTAAGTCGGTACTTAATATCGTGCAAGTATAACAACTACTTACAAGACTCAAATTAATATCTACAGATATATGTCAGATGCAGAATTAACAATGACAAATGGCATTCCTTCCTATTCCTTCGCTAGATGCGCGCGGCGCCCCATATCCTTTGCCTCCTTCTAATTTCCTAGCTTTACGCAGCCTCTTAAGACGAGTGAAGGACCCGCCGTGCGAAATCGCCTTTTCATACAAACGTAGTCCTCATTTTCCACTCTGGATATTAACATTATTGAAAATATTTTGACATAATTTGTTGTATATCGACCATAGCTATGCCCCTACGTTAGATTTTGTCAAATTTTTCATTATTATAACAGTTAAGACAAAACTTGTTTTTTGCTCCTAATTTTTACAATAATCAAAAAATCGCAAAAAGTCAAACGTAGGGGTATAGCTATTGTTAATATACATCTAATTATGTAAATATATTTTCCGTAATGTCAATATCCAGAGAGGAAAATGGGGACCGCGTTTGTATGGAGAAGCGGTCGTCCTCTTTCCTCTTAAGATACGGAGGTCGTCCGTATGAAGTTTAGATACTGACGGTAATTTGAACCGTGGCCGAGCCCGAGTCGAGCGAGTGTATAAATATTTGCATGGCAAAAGCAAAGCTCCGCGTTGCGCCTGAGCCTCGTTGTTACGGATTCTAGTTTTTGTTTGCGCCTGGCTTACGAGTTTAACTTGTAAATGTCCGAATTTCGTGAAGGCTTTGTTTAGTCCAAAGTGTGCACTTAAAGTCCTCTTGTGTACTTAAAATACTTTTGATCTATGTTAGGCGATATAAAGGACGTTGCAAACGGAAATAATAAAACGCCTCCCGCGTTTAGAAAACGGTTCGACTAAGGTGAGGAGGGCGTCTACGTTTAATATATCGAAAACTGCTTATAGAATACTAGTAATATTACTTCTAGCTTGCAGTTTTATAAGTAGTAGTGTTACTAGTAGTTTTACTATTATCCTATAAGCAACTTATACGGCAACGCGCACTTCGCTGCCCTCACATTATACGGTCATTTTTTTTTTGCATGACACAATAAATTTGCACTCCGCTCACACTTATTACAAAAGTAAATTTAGAATACTCTTTTAATAGGTGAAACACTTTTCTAAAATTAAAACGATTCGTCTCTAAGAAGTTTATCTGAACTACCTGCATGTGACATAATACGAGTAAGACGATAATAATTCTTTAGTAGAAAACCTCAAAAACTCGTAAGAGATTTTCTGAATACAATTTCGGACAATGCGTATTTTTTTTATTACTAAAATCAATAAACGTACGGTTGTAATTCTTGGTGGCACTAAATGTCTACACAGGGAAAACTAATGCTACGATTCTCCGGCGTAGCGTTCGTAGGTATTCGTAGGTCTCTTGGAGGCCAATTCAAACCTTCAAATTAAAGCTAATTTGATCTTATTTAGCTATATTTATGCTCGAATAACCCGCAAAATTTTAAAGATATATTCTTGACCGCTGTTCTTCAATCAATCATCATTTATTCACAAGAACATATGGTACATGGGATGTTACAATAAAGATATAGAACCTTAATACGTTCCGCCGTTAGGCATGTGAAAATTAGTTTCTTGTAAAAATAATATAATTTTTTTTGCCCCTTATGACTCCAGGAATGCGTGGTTAAAATCTGTCGGGTTACTCGAACCCACGGTGTATAATTATTGCAGAGTGTTGACTAAAATGCCCTGATTAAGTAAAGTAACATATACATTTCGTATTTTTAAAGTACCTACGAATGACGCTTTTGCGCAATTAATTAATTAATTTAAGAGTTGTATTAAATTCAAGCCATATCAAAAAAACCGGTCAAGTGCGAGTTCGTTTAACTTGCGCACCGAGGGTTCCGTACATATTTTCAATTTTCTCATGGAACTATAATCAAGAAAGACTTTTGACCAGAAGTATACTAAGAATAATTGTGTACAGCACCATTGGGAAAATTGGCTAACTAATTTGCACAACCTGTATACATACAGTTGTTGGTTTTTCAGGGATAATTCTTTATCATGTGAACCGATTTCAACAATTATTGTTTTATTTGAAAGAAGGTGTCTTTAGTGTAATCTCATAGGAATTTCAAATATAATAAACAACGGGATTAAATTTCAAAGTAAATTATATATTATAAAAAAAGTTATCAAGATATAGGTCTGATTTTATTTTTCCTGTAATTTTTATGATAATGTTAATATTACGTAAAAATTTCATAATATTTCTTTGGTAAACTTCGAAGATAAAAAGGGGGGGATGGTTTTTTTTTTCACATTTTCCTTCATAACTCAATTTTTTTCACTAAGAAAAAAAAATTGCTTTGTAATGTCCAATTTGAGCTATTTCAAATGATACCCAACTTGACCTAGTAACTAGACTTTGAAATTTTGCCCCCTCTTCATATTGGGCACTTTCCATAATTAATAAAAAAATTAAAAAAATTACACTTTCAATGTGCCTCGGTTAGCGTTGTTCATTCCACTATTCCAAATTTCGAATCGATTAAGTAGTTCTCGGGATATTTAGCAATGTGAAAGACGGACGGAGGGATAGAGTCGCACCATAAGGGTTCCTTTTGTACCTTTTTGGTATGGAACCCTAATAAAGGATCAAACGAAAACGTGGACATAACACTATGTTAATACTTAATTCCTGCAATATTTAAAACGTTTCATTTCATTTTTTTTCTTAATCTTATAAACTATGGCGACCCTTGTTTTATAAACATAGTCGTCATAGTTAATGAGATTTAAAAAAAGTTCTAATAAGTAAAACGTTATAAAAATTCTCCTGAGTCCTGCTTAAAACCGGAAGGATATTTATTCAGTGACCGAGTATCGGCAGCAGTCTAATAACGAAATTACAGAGGCTTGGAGATTAGTTACCGGCATTAGCTATTGATCTCCTGTCATTTGTTTTTAAAAGTTAATGGCTGTCGACGCCAATACAATTTTCCTTTGATCCTACAGGATTAACGAAGAGGCAAAATTAATCATAAATATTTTACCAATACAACTGTTGTTGATCTTGATAACTGCTTTGAATTTTAACTGAATTTCCTTTTGTCCGTATCGTTTGAGTATATAATCAATCTTCTTTATGTGTATAAAAAGGGATATTATGAATATTTATTGTTTATTATTATTATTATTATCATAAATTGATCGGCGATTTTTCCTAGTCACACCTGATTGAAAGTCAAGACAGCGGAGCTCACCGGGTCATAATATGATAGATATTATTTATCAGGGAATACATACACATTTCGGGAGCGTATTCCATTATTTAGCCGTTTGTATCGAAAAAGAGGAGGCAAATCGTTTCGTGCGAACAAATGGAACGTTTACCACGAACGGGTGCATTCGCTCCCCGCGCCTGGAAAGGGGAAGTTGGAATCACGTCGTGCAGTTCCTGTGCGTACTCCCCGGAATGTATCCGATGAAGCACGGATAGGCAAGCGACTCGACGGCGATGCTCAAGGCTCTGTAACTTTGACTTGATAGATGGGTCATCGTCAAAGAGTATGAGCTCGGCGCTCTATCGAGTCCAGGGCTGCCAGCTGATATTTGGCAGAACCGTCCCATATGTGGCAGCAGAATTCCATGCACAAGCGGACCTGTGCTTAGTATAGGGAGAGAAGCTGATTCGATGTGAAATACCGCTTAGTTTTATTACATATTACAAAGATCGTGTTTTGTGCTTTTACAGGAATCCCAGACGTTGCTATCAAATAGGCCTAGGTAAAATAAATGTGATTGGAAGTAGCCCTCGTAGATCTCAGAGGGTACATTATAATGTGACATCAATCATCCGTAAATATTAATGTTATTCCTATTTAAAAATACTTATAAAGTACAGAAAATGTTACATTGCCAGCAAGACAAAAAAAAACTAAGTCAAGACGTTGCACACTCCATATTATTATTATTATTATTATTTAAACTTTATTGCACAAGTACAAGTATGACGTACAATAGGCGGACTTAATGCCTTAAGGCATTCTCTACCAGTCAACCACTGGGCCAAACAGAAATTTGCTAAGGTGGATGCAGTGTGAAAAAAATATTCCAAAATTAAATACTAAGTCTAATACTACTAAGCCAGTATACAAACTAATAGGTAATATATATAATACTTTTATAAACTACACAAATTATCATTATAAATACATATATAAATTAATTACATAATATACTATACAATATACATAAATATACTTCTGCATGTGTGCGGGGCAGGGGGGGGGGGGGGGAAGAGGGGGGGGGGGGTCCCACTAGACAGTATCTAGCAGGTGCTTGTAGAGAATTCGTTTGAAATTCAGCTTGTTTGGGGCTTGTCTAATCGTTAGAGGAAGCGCATTCCAAAGACGGATAGCTTGAACAGCAAAAGAAGACTTTAGGAAACCAGTATGGTGAGGGAGAACAGAGAGTTTAAGAGAACGGGCAGAGCGCAGCTCGCAGCCTGGGCGGGGGGTCATAAAGTTGAAGTTACATTTGAGATATTCTGGAGTAGAGGGCTCGAATAGGATAGAGAAAAGTGAGGAGAGTATTCGAAAGGAACGGCGCTGACGTATGGGAAGCCACTTGAGCTGGCGACGGTAGCTGGATACATGATCAAACTTTCGAATTCCAAAAATGAAGCGTATTCCATTGTTTACGAGTCGATCGAGTTTATTGAGAGAATTTTGACACAAGTTCGTTGTACAAACATCAGCATAATCAATGAGCGGGAGGATAAGTGCTTGAACGAGCAATTTCTTTGTGCATACCGGAAGAAAATTTTTGAAACGGTAGAGTGTGCGTAAGGTACAAGTGACCTTCCGGCTCACTTCCGAAAGTTGCCCGTCCCATGAGAGATGCCTGTCAATGACTAAACCGAGGTCCTTCACTTGACTCGAAATAGGTATGACCGAGCCGTCAAAAATGATCGGTGCAACAGAAAGTGCATCCAACTTTAAGAGTTGCCATCGACTACCCAGAATGATGGCCTGGCACTTAGAAGGGTTGACAGAGATGCCAAAAGAACTAGACCAATCACTTATGTGATCCAGATCATCATTGATAGCCTCAATTGCGGAATTGACATCCGCTACCTCGGCTTGGGCGTATAATTGCAGATCGTCGGCATACAGGTGATGGTCGCATTTGAGTCCGTGTGTGATGAAATTAATAAACACCGAAAATAACAATGGAGAGAGAATACCACCTTGCGGTACTCCAGTGTTCAGATCACACCAATCAGACTGACACCTATCTCTACGAACAGCTTGGGAGCGACCGGACAGGTACGATTCAAACCACGCCATTGACTCTGATGAGAACCTGAGATGGGAAAGAGCAGCCAATAGAAGGTCATGGTCAACAACGTTAAAGGCATTCGAGAAGTCAATGAGAACAAGCGCTGTAACTTTCGAGGATTCCATGCCCTGTCTAATGTCCTCAGTGACTTTCAAAAGCGCGGTGGTCGTACTATGCCCCGCCCGAAACCCAGATTGACATGGAGACAACAGACGGTTGGAAAAGATAAATTTTGAAATTTGGTTATGTGCTGCAGCCTCTAGTATCTTGGACATGAATGGAAGAATAGATATAGGCCTGAAGTGACTTAGAGAGCTGGGGTTAGAAATTTTGGGTAGCGGGATAACATAGGCTTTACGCCAAGAAGATGGAAATTGTCCAGTATGAAATGAGAAATTGATAATATGGGTTATTACAGGAAGAATACTTTCCAGAACGAAGAGAATCATAACGCGACCTATATCATCATGGCCTACCGCTTTGGACTTAATAGAGCTAATGATTTTACGTATATCCTCGGGTGTGATAGGGGCAAAATGAAATGGTGTAATGTTAGAAGATGGACGGGAAGCAATAAACGAAATAGTTTTAAATTTGATAACAGAGTTTAATGTTGTGGTATTCGAGAAATGGGCATTAAGACTATCTATGGAGAAAGTGGATGGATCGAAACTGTTCGTGGACTTTCCAACACCCAAAGACTTTAAAAACTTCCAAGTGTTCGTAAGAGATGCTGTCAAGATGTTGTCATGAATATATCGGCGTTTTGCAACCCTCACCATCTGGTTACATCGGTTTCGTGCAACCCTGAAGAGACGCCAGTTTTCGTCGCACCGATCACGCTTATATTTACGGAAGGCTCGATCCCTTCTCGTCATCGCCATTCGTACTCCGCTGGTAATCCATGGAGCTGGGGGCCGCCTCAAACGGACGTCGCGCGCCGGCGCATGAGCATCGAACAACTCTAGAAGGACTTTATTGCATGAGAGTACTTTATCTTCTACAGTTTGTGCATCAAAAGTCGGCGCCCAGTTAGCAGAAGCGGCATCCAGCTTTAACTTCTCGATATCCAGACGAGCATAGTTTCGAAGACGTACCACTGTAGGCTTCGGTTTGGGCACTTTGATTTTATAACTGGTGTAAATAAAATCATGGCGCGAAAACCCAGGAGCCAACATCTGCCCCGAATTTATGACATGCTCCGTAGAGGACGTAAGTATCAGATCCAACCAAGTATCAGGCGAGTCCGCGTTGCGGTGAGTAGCGTTGAGAGGTAATATGGAGAAGCCGCTCGCCTGTACAATGGATTTAAGGTTCAGTGACCTGGAGTGGTCCTTGAGAAGGTCGGTATTGAAATCACCCATGATTATGTGGTGTGTGTTCTCCGAGCCTATACTACAAAGAAGACTGTCTAAGGTGGAAAAGTAGTCAATCATAGGGGGGGCAGTAAATAAATATTAGTTAATCTCAGGTAATCTGATTATTATAACAGATACTGAGATATGCTATTTAATAGTACTAGCGCTCGATGAGTCGAGGCGGCCTTACGATGCAGCCTAATCAGGCGTTCAGTTTGCGGCTGAAATAACATAATAATTCTTCAGCGCTGCATAGGTACAGCGGCGATAGGTACCTTATACATATATTTTAAGTCTTTATTTTTTGTCTCGGAATATTCAAGTGCATTCTGTTATTATATCAGTTCGCAAAATGAAATCTTATTTATATTAATACTGCTGTTAAAAACTATAATAAAACTATTAGAAATTTTAGGCACCCGATACAATACAATACAAATATTCTTTATTGCTCCCCCAACAACAAATTGAAACATTACATACATATTTAAGCATATTCATATTCATATTCCTTTATTGATAAAATTACAAATGTTACATATAATTAGGTCGGCCGGTGCCAATTGAAGTAGAATAAACAATAACTAACTATGAAATATGAATATAACTTAAAGTATGGTAGACAGAAGGTCTTGTCGCTAAACAGCGATCTCTTCTAGACCACCTTTGGGTAGTGGAGACAAGGTAAAAAACAAGTACCTAATGTGAGTAGGCGATGCAAGTAGAGGAAAAAAAAGAAAAAGCAAATAAACTTAACAAATAGATGTGAAGTGATTTCACATGCCTTAAGTCGGAAGGTAGGTAATGAATTCCACAACCGAACTGCCTGGAAAGTAAAGGAATCATTGAAGAATCTAGGAGAAGATGACGGGACTTTAAGAAGAAAATTTGCAGTACAATATAGATGGTACTTTTTTCATTAAAATTTGTCCAAGAGAACGACGAGACATGTCTCAATTTACCTTTAAAAATACCTTTAATGTCGCAAAATTTTTTTTTACATACAGCAACGGATAAGCAAACAACCAAAATAGGGACAATAGGGTGTAACTCTAATAGGGTTGTTGACTGTGTTACATTACACAATATATATATGTCATGGACCAAGTGATTAATGTGGGCATTATATATAATGCCCGGGCATTATGAATAATGGCAAGCTATATCGGGCCAAGTGATAAATTATTATCTGAACTTCATTATTTATCACATTGTCTGGTCATTATGAATATTGCTACGTGGTCGTTGGGCAATTTGATAATAAAGATACGTTGGATGAGGTGCGAGGAGGAAAATAAACGCGTGACACGCGTTGACCAACCAGAGTCCGTTATAGCAACGTGCCGACGTCAAATGATTCACTGTTTACTGTAAAACGCTCACTGTTTTTATTTAGTTTTGGACTGAACTAAAACCGAATACGAATGGACGCGGACGGATCTTATTTTTGTAATTCAGTTTCGAATTATAGTAAAAACGAACTTCATTTTTTTACTTCCCTTTCTGGGGGGTTTAAGGTGGCCATTTCTGGCCCTTTTTGGCTCCTAGCAGGAGAGTCCTGGCAAGTAAGTCTTATAGATCCCCAGCTTTGTGCGTATGGGGGATGGCTGCTGCGGAGCAGTAGACGAAGCAGGGTAGGCGCAGTTATAGCCCGTCTCCCTAACTACTCCGTGTGTTGCTCCGTTGTGATGCCCCTGTGTGACCCCTAGGTATTTTTTCATGTGCTGCCCCTATATCTCTATCTCTACGGTATACGAAGCATAACAAGATGGCGATAGATAGCTTTCTTGTGAGACTCCCGCGAGGTCACTGCCACTTGAAAGCGTCGGTTGGTGAGGAAGGAGTTGGCAACGTGTATGACTCGACGTGGGGCCGATGACGTTGACAGCTTTGGCTTGCAGGCCCTCATGCCAGACCTTGTCGAACGCCTTCTCTGTGTCGAGGAATACTGCGACGACATGCTTCTTCAGGTACATCCTCTCAACCATGTAAGAGGAGAGGACTCTGGTTAGCTACATAAAAAAAAAAAAAAAACAAAAAAAAAACACTGGGTAGCTTTCCTAACGTACGGCTCAAATCTCTTCGACGTTAACCTGGAATGGATGGAAAACTGGAACTCGTACTGCACACAAACTCAGTTTTCAACAGTTTTTTTATACCACGACGGTGGCAAACAAGCATACGGCCCGCCTGATGGTAAGCAGTCACCGTAGCCTATGGACGCCGGTAACACCAGAGGTATTACATGCGCGTATTAGTATCGAGATCAAACAACAAAATAACCACCCGGTCTAGACGAGCCACGAAAGATCTGAGTTACAGTGTACAGAATAAGGTCCGACGACAGCTGCTGTAATCACAACCTCCACAAATGGGGTTACAAACCCTCACCAAACTGTAATGTAGCGCGCCAGACCAAACAACTACGCACATTGTAGAAGAATGCCCCAAGAGACGTTATTCGGGAGGCATGAAAATCTGCACGCAATCACGACACCACTGAGATGCGCATGTTACGCTGGTCAGCGGGCGTCACCAGGCTCGACAAAATCAGGAACGAATATATCAGAGGTAGCTTCAAAATCGCCCCCATTGTTGAAAAAGTCCAAGAAAACGTTTGCGCTGGTATGGACACATCCTCAGGCGTCCTGAAGACCACATGGTGCGAGTAGCCCTAGACATACCATCGACGAAGCATGGGCGCGGAAAGCCCTCCGCCACTTGGCTAACGACGGTCCAAAAAGACCTGAAACAAGCAAATATGAACCCAGATATCGCCCAGAATGGAGAAAACACACAAGGAGAGCCGACCCCAGATGATGGGAAATGACGCAGGCAGATGATGTATAATCATAAATATATGCATCTTAGGAAACGAAGGAATTTTACATTCACTTTAATGTTAAAATTAAAAATAATAGTATTGAAAAATGTTTTTTTATTACTTTGCCCAATAGGTGAGAGGCAGTATGTATAATGCCCGGGCAATTTAATTATTTGCATATTTATTATCACATTGCCATTTCAAATTGGGCATTTTTCATTATGAAAAATGCCCAATTTATCACTTGGTCCATAACATATATATTACATCGTGCATGGTTAGCACAAAACTGATTGATAAAAAAAAGGATGAACCTGCCTTTTACTGCTATTAAAGGTAGTAAGATCACTGTTTTCATACGTATAAAGCTGAAATGAAACCAATAAATAAATAAATAAAGCGGCATCTACAAAAAATCGGCCAAGAGCATGTCTGGCCATACTCAGTGTAGGATTCCGTAGGGGGCTATTAGTAAGTACCAGGCGAGGGGATACTTTTTTCTTTTGGAGCTATTATTTCTGAACTTATTCATTTTATCAAAAAATGTTTATTAAACACCCTTATTCATTTTGAAAGACTGATCCAACGACACCCCACACGGTTAAAGCGAAAAAAATAAAAAAATAAATAAAAAAAAACCTTTTTATGGGAGGTAGACTGTTTTTTTTTCTTGCAGTATTTATTCTACCGTTCTGTTGCCATGCTTGATTTATGTATTCATGCCAAATTGCAGCTTTCTAACACTAACTATCACGGAGCAAAGCCGCGGACGGACAGACGGACGGAAATGACGAGACTATAAGGGTTCCTAGTGGACTACGAATCCTAAAAAGGAGCATCGCGTGTTATATGGGAATTATCATTCTTCTTCATTTATTTACCTCTAAATGCATAATATGATAATAATTTTACCATTTTGACTTAATTTCCCATTGGGCTCCAAACCTCAACTGTCTATTCGATTTACTCGCTAAATATTAATATCTAATTTAAAGCCATTACTGACAGTAAACACTTTCCCGTTGATAATTTACAAAATGATAAATTTTGTTGGATTTTACCCTCGGAGTGGAGAGATGTAGGTCAACGCTTAAATATTTGCTAAAACCGACGGGAGGTGTTGTACCTATATAGAAATTATTTCCAAAGTGGTTTCCTGGTGACATTAAGTAACCTGCTAACATCACATATCTTTCCGCGGGTAAAGGTACCTTAAGGCGGTCGGAGCTTACGCTATTATTAACGACTCTCCAATACTAATACTAATAAAGTTACTTTACACGTGGAACGTCACATATAATTTAAAAGACGAGGGTTTATAACGTCACCTACCGACGTGGAATGCGCTCGAGGCACCCAACTAAGAAACCTTTACAATGTTAGTTAATAGGCAGTTAGAATATACTCCAGTTAATTCATAATTCGGATATTTTGAGGAAGGCCGACCGAGTTATACGCTACATAACTATTAAAAGTTTTAGTAGCCAGCCATTTAAATAATTATGCGGCTTACTTTGGCGAGAATGTAGGCAGCTTAATCTAATAATTGTTTGCTAACTTTTGGTGCTTCCTACTAAAAGGAGAGAATTTGAATTTATTAGCATTCTAGGAATTTAACTAATGAACCTAATTCAGTTCGGTAGTAAAGAAGTATTTGGGTCTAAATTATTTTCGTTGTTATGTTTTTTTTGACCCCAAAAAATTGAGACGGAGTGTGGCTTTATGTATGAGACGCTTTTTTTTAATTTTTCTCATGTAAATTATAATCTACAGCTAGAAAGACATCCAATACCACTCGTATTTAAAGGTAAGAAAACATTAAAATTGACTATAAACTAAACAGGAATAAAAGTAAACAAAAAGAAACACACAAATACAAAAATTAATCAAACAACCCGTCCCGAGCCCTCCCAGACGCAAAGGTGCCCATCACGCTCGCCGCGTTGCCACGCTGAATCGCGATAGACAGCCTCTGCATCAGGAATGACCCGGAACGAGGGTCATGACCCCTCTCCCTCAACCGCCGCCCCAATTCGCCCAAGAAAATTTTGGCCTCGGCACACCAACACCCGGACGTCTCTACCGCTAACGGGACAAACATATATCTCGACAGCAGCGCCGAGTACTTATCGCGCTTTTGGAGTGCCGCAAATTCAGCCGCCGCTCCTGCCGTCCGGACAGTCCGGCCAATGTGCGAGGCGGCAAAAGTGCTGACACAAGTGGCATCCCAGAGAAGACACTTTCCCCTTTCCCATGGTACAAGAGTCAGCCCGTCAGGTCTTTTGCCATCGGACCGGCTCAGTCCTGGAGGCTCCATCAAGCACGGTACATTTGCTGACAAAAGTGCTCTCCTTACAATATCATTTAGGGCATGGTGCCGTGGAAACCTCCCCACGCCCCGACAACAACTCAGCGCATGGTGACCATTACTCTCAACCATAGTGCCGCAGATGCATATGTGAGGTTCGCAAACATCGCAGCCCAGGCGAAGAGCGCCACCCGCATTGAGTTATTGTCGAGAAGGGTACCCACATGTGGAGAGGGAAGTGCATGTAACCATGCCCCCGCCTCAGGCCTAGAAACAGCCATAAGCCTAGCCTTGTCTGTACCCACAGCGTTTTCCAGCAGGCCATCGAAAATTCGCCTCACGCCTATGTCATCCCACATGCGCTGATGGTCCGGTTTATCTGGCATCTCTGCATTCGGATTGAGAGCCCTCCAAGCCTCCAGAGCATCAGACGCAAAAGGGATTGTGGCCCTGTCACCATCCAAAGATAAAATTTTAGTGACAAGGTCCACAACTCCCCCCGACGACGCCAAAAAGGCCGGCAGACTGATATCACGAGCACGCCGTATGCCCAAACCTCCGTTCCGTATGGGCAAAGATGCCAGAGACCACTGATCCGGATTGAGGGAGACATTTAGTAAACGCTCAACCGACTCCTTCAACACACAGTCGAAGGAGTCGATATGAGCGGGGAGCAACCAGACTGGTACGGTGCGCAAAAAGTAAATTATTTTAGGCACGGCAAAACAGACCCGCAAAAGAACCAAAGCTACGTGCGCCGGGAGATCCCTCAATTTCTCTACAGCCAACAGGAGAAGCTGCCTTCTCTCTTCGAAAGCTTCCGGAATCGCTTCTGAACAAATTGGAGAGCCCAATAGTGCGAACGACTGAGCAGACACCTCCTTGAGACCGGGGAGCAAACTACTGAAAATAGAGAAAGAAGCACGGGTCTCAGCACTGCAGGGGAAAAACTCGCATTTTTCAGGATTGACCTCTAGACCTAGAACCTGAAAACGTGGCAGGAGAGTAAGCAGATCCTGTTGCACATCCTCTGGCCTACCCCCGAGGGTACCATCATCCAGGTACCAGATGTTTAACGGGGACTTAAGCTCAGAAATTGCTTTCTGTATAGCAAGGCTGAAAACCAGAGGACCCAGAGGATCCCCCTGCTGCGCGCCTACCTGGGAAAGGAGCCGGAGCCGTTGTAAAAAAGATTAGAAGGGGAGGAATAAACTTGAAAAAGGAAGGGATAGAGCGAAGGCATCTTCTCCCTGACCTCCGAGAGCAAAACATCGCGCTCGACCGAGTTAAATGCGTTCTTGATATCGACCTTAACTATAACACATTCCTTATTCCTAGAATCCTGCGTAAAAGCTCGAGTCGCGTGTATAGCAGCCTCACAACCCAATCTAATACCAAACCCTAATTGGAAAGGTCGCAGATAGGCCGCCATCTCTTCACGCACCGCTCGACACCCAAGCTTAGCCACCAATCGGCGAAATGTGCTACCAATTGCGATTGGTCTTAACCCGCCACCCTTCTTCGAAAGCGCGCACAATGACGCTCCATAAATATAGGGGCAAACCTCTGGGTTTAACTGTCCACTTAGCAAAAAGTTACATAACTTCGCCAGGCAATCCAGCAACCGACAACCGCAATCACCCGCAGAGGCCGACACAAGCTCCTTTAAATGTTCCGTCCACGCCAGCGGCCGAACTGTTGTTAAAAGTTGCCAGTGCCTGCGCTACGTCCTCTGAAGTAACCGTCAAGGCAGTGAACGACCTGTCTGGCTCCTGAGGGAAGACCAAAGGCCGAGACGGGGCCGGATGCTTCGATTGTAAGATGGAAAGAGTCTCCGCGCTCGACGGGGCCACCCCATCGTCTGACATAAGCACCCGCACTGCACCTGTCAGGTCACCCTCGAACACCTTACACTCGACCGTCTTAAGCACTGAGGGTGAATTTTATTTTAATTTATTTATAGAAGACATAAATACAAGCGTGACAGAGTGGTTAGAAACAAGACAACGAAAATAATTTTGACCCATTTACGTATATTGTCACGTGATATATTCTTAACAAGGATTAAGCTTTCACTATAATAATGAGACAACATTATTTTACTGCTGAGTATAGGCCTCTCTTCTAGCATGCCACCTATCCCGGTCCTGAGCCAATCTTATCCAGAAGTGACTCGCAATATTCCGAATGTCGTCCACCCAACGAGCCAACGGACGCCAGGCACTCCTTTCCCCTGAAAGCGACCACCATTCCCTTAACATTTTGGCCCACCTGTAGGTATTTTTAGGGTTCCGTAGCCAAATGGCAAAAAACGGAACCCTTATAGATTCGTCATGTCAGTCTGTCTGTCCGTTTATGTCACAGTCACTTTTTTCCGAAACTATTTAACTATACTGTTCAAACTTGGTATGTAGATGTATTCTATGAACCGCATTAAGATTTTCACACAAAAATAGAAAAAAAATAACAATACATTTTGGGGGCTCCCCATACTTAGAACTGAAAAGACAAGCTCAGACCAAACTTACATTCAAAAGCAAGTTGCTTAAGCACTTATTTGAAAACATTCGCGAATACCTTAAGGCAATAAGTCCGCCATTTGTACTCTATTTTGTAAATTTGTGAAGTAAAGTTTAAATAGGTAAATAAAGGGTGGTATTTCACACAGATTTAGTGAGAGTAAAAAAATCCCTAGGTAGGTAATGATTTCTTCATATAAACCATATAAACCAAGAATCATATAAACCAAGAACGTTATAAAGTCAAGTCATTTTAAAAATGATGACGTGCAGAGGGCCGATAGCGAACCAAGTTCGACGTGTTGCCTCCCTGTCACACTTACGTACGAATTATAAAAGTGCGATAAAGAAGCAATACGTCGAAAGTGGTTCGCGGTAGGCGGTAGGCTCTCAGATAGACAAGAGTTACATTCGCATTTATAATATTAAATAGTCGGCATTGTATTATTAGTATTCTAGGAAATTCTGGCATAGTTAGAAGTAGCTAGGGGAATTACACCGGATCTGATTGTAAATAAATATTTAGGCCATTCCGTCACTCGGTGCATGATTTCAAACGAATTTGACTGATGCACTTTGTCTGGATGTAAACATATGCGTTTTGTAGAGCGCATTTAGGTTACACTGCGCTATCAAAGTAACTAGTTAGAGGCACAATGTGAGTTCAGCGCATCTTATAATTTTTTTAAGCAATTTTATTTTGTCAAGTCAACTTTGTCAGTAGAAATGGTACGAAATTCAAAATGAAGTAAGTTCTTAAGTAGGTAAGTAAGTAAGTATTTTATTGTACAAGGAAAAAGAAATATTGATTACATGAAAATGAGTATGGGACGTTTTTTATATTTGCGCCTTTTGCTACTGACAAATCTGGTTTGCCAGAGTATATATTGCCGTAAAATTTCCTTAGTTAAGTATGTAACGTACATGCGTAAATGAATGTTCTATGAACATCCTCGATTTAAGTCTTACTAAAAATAGCGGACAATTTTCACTATTCTATTCATTTAGAAATATAACGTGCCCAAAAATATCTGAATATTTAGGAATTATGGTCATTCACGTGTAACAATTTTGCGTAGATTCGTGTGGTTAGATACATAAACTGTGAAGAGAACCTACATAAATAACTATCGGCGACCTCTGTTACCGGACATGATATTCCCCAGGGTCTAGCCAGAGAGCCATTTGTTTTATAGCTGACATGGACTCGTGACAGTCGATGTAATCAATTATACTGGGTGAATCAAAAATACTTGGATATAATTTGGTGTTTTTATTTTTATTAAATAATTTTATAGATTTTTTTCTTGCTTAAAAGTGTTCAAAATAATGTCAATAAAATTAAAATTACTTACATAATTACTTAACTAAAAAAATATCTCCAAAATATCGTCCTTTAGTTTCAAACATCAATCATTTATTCTGCAAATAGGCCATAGGGGCTTTTTCACATGTACATTTTTAACAAGCCATAAAAATAACCAAAAATTACAAATATGGAATCAATTAAATATTAGATACTTTATTGGAGATATATACAGTCTCATATTGTCGAATTACACAAAAAAGTATTATGAAAAATAAAATAAAAAAAAAACAACAAATACTAAAATTCATTAAAGATGTAAAAGTCTCTAAGTGTCAGAGATAAAATGTAATTAATAAAACTATCATTCAAATATCTCTAGATATGTAAAGGGTCTCCAAGACTGGAATTCTTATATAAATAATTAAAAGACAAGAACGTAAATCAGAGAAACAGACAAGAGCCTAGCAAAGTGTCTCACGTTAATACCAGTCAAAAGTAAAGTTTCTTTCATACTTATAAGTTATAACATAACATGTAGCCCGTATGAGTATGGGTATAAGCTTAAACAGACACCTCCAAACAGCACCCTTTTGAGACACAAAAAGACATGTTTGTGAATTTTATCAACAATATGCAGCAACAGTAAAAATCTTTTGTCAACGTATTTTTGGACCATCTTATACCGGGTGTGGCCTGTAACAGGAGCAAAAAATTAAACTGTAGGCTGTAAGTACTCCTCAAACTGACCAACAGTTGTTCAGCAACTTTTAAAAATAACTTTTATTTTGATTTTTAGAACACGGTTTATTCTAAGACGCAATGTATTGCGAATTTTGTTATGTTTAAAGCGTGACAATCAACGTCAATTGCACTGATGACAGCGTACATTGAAGGTAGTAAGGAAGATAGGAAATCTAAAGAATTCATAATTTTCAAAAATCGCTGAACAATTGTTGGTAAGTTTGAGGAGTACAGCCTACAGTTAAATTTATTGCTCCTGGTACAGGAAACACCCGGTATAACGGGAGTTCCTGGCTAATTTACTGTGTTTTGTAGCGGTATACGGGTGTTTGGCTAATGACCAGTCAATTTTTTTTGGGATATAAGTAGTATCATTTCCTTCCTTTCCGCCCTTGGAACCTTGGTCCTAGGAGCCAAGGTTCTAGAGATACGATTTCTTAAATGTTTTTCCTAAAATACCCATAATCTGATATTCGAAGCCCCATCTTCTATTTGTGTACGGTTTTCAATGCATAATTTGTTTCATTGTTTTACGTTATGTCTATCTTCTTCCAAATACTACTCAAACCATACACAAAAATAAGTTATGGGGGCTTCAAACATCAGATTTTAGGTACCTAATTTAGAAAAAAATAATTTAAAAAATCGTATCTCCAGAACCGTGGCTCCTAGGACCAAGGTTTCAAGGACGGAAAGAAAGGAAAAGACGGGTCATGTGCCAAATACTCTGTATTAGATTATAAGTATATATTTTATTTAATTTTAAATTTCAACTACCTGACTTAAATGTACTTAGGTAACTCCGAGCTGTAATATTTTTACCAAAATCCACAAAAGAGAGGTTTTGCTTGTTTATCGTGTAAAGATTTATAGGTCAAGACGACTTAAAAAACTTTTTTGTAAACTCACATTTTTAAGAAGACTTACAAATTCTTGTCTCACTTTCTTTCAAATAAATGAGCTAAGTGTTTTACTTTTAAAAGAAAACTCGGTAGATGTAACTCCAACCCAAAACAAGACGTCCTTGCTTATAGTAACTTGTTACGAGTTGCAAGCTTTGCTGTGAAAATGAAGCTATTATTGTTTATTCACTAAACTCGATATGTTTTGTGAGATAACATATATATACGAGACTATTTGGTATTGAAATACGCGTGTTGATGTCAAACTGATGTTTTTGATAGCATTGGCTCGTGCATCTATTTAATATTAAACCTCGTGTCAAAATAGCTTAAAATATGCAACACGTATCGCTACGGCTGACGAAAGACCTCACACTGGGGGCTGAGATTGAGTCGATTCATCAGAACCCGAAAGAATTTCTTATATTACAGCTCCCCACGATTCCAACATGTAGGTAGCTAAGGATAGCAAAGCCTTGATTGTTATACGTGATAGATTTAATAGGTAGGTACAGGAAATATAATTGATTGTAAAAAGTAATTAATAGTAGATTGTTAACCAAGGGATGAAAGGCACTCATTTCTGTCGAGGTGGTTGCCAATAGTCCGAGACAAAAATAATACCTTTCACCCGAGTTAAACATTCAACTTTTCATTTAAATAAGAGGAAAGTAATAGTACACATGCATTTAAAAAACCAGGCTAAGTATAAACTTCAGTAGTATTTCTTAAGGGTACTTTTAATTAACAATTTAGGTAAAAATATCGTTATTTATGGAATGGGGAGTAAATTATTAAAATGAAAATTGTACATTTGTTGTATTCCATTTAAAACCAAAACTTAATTGGTTATCTAAAAAAAAAGAGAAAAAAAACGTACTTATAAAGTACAGTGCTCTAGAGCAGAAACGAGCATTTTCTGCATAACGACCCACTTTCAGAGCGTGTGAAATGAAAAATGTTTAAATAAACTGTGTTATTTAGCTCTGCTGTATGGTCTACGATTGATTTGTTATTCAGCACAATAAAACGTTAATAATTTGTAAAATGGAATACAAAGCGAAGCGAATAGGAATTTAACATGGCATTCCGCAAGCATCCGTTCACAGGAACTTTTAGCAAATTGCTCAAGCGAATGAAAATATGTCAATTAAAACTAGGTACATATATTATTCATAACAATTAAAAATAATTTAAATACCTATAAGTAATCAATACAGTTCACGCATATAAAGGGCATGATACAATTCGTCTGGGTTAGTTTTTAAGAGATTATTAGGTAAATGTCATTCCCGGTTTTGTATCCCTACTCAAAATCCCCGCCATCCCTATTCACCCCGTTAAACGGTATAGTTAATCTGTCTAATAGTATCTTTACTATACACAAACTATGAAAAAAAAACAATAGTGACATTAATCATACAATATATTTATTGTTAATATATTAGTAAAACCAATCGGAACTCTGACCCCCGGGAGTAAGTAAATACCTCGAGCAAAAATGCCCAATTTCTTGGCGATTTACACGCGTTTATTAGCTGGACCCCTGGTGTCATCATCGTCCAGACCGACTCTCTCAACTCTCAATCCATTGCTATCCATACATTTTCACTAAGTTTTGGCACTGAGCGGCCGGTCAGGTTCACCAGTTTCCATTTCAACCAGAATGGGTTTTGCTGCGTTTTCAAATGTAACCCCGGCTTAGAACAACGTGAGGCCAATATATGAGGGAGTGAACATGCTTACGCATTTCGCATCGTAAATGAGACTACGGACCCTCGCCTGGAACTAGTGTCAGCCCATCCGGTACCTTGCCGTTCATTCTACTCAAACGCACTGGACACAATTTCTCGGCATATACCGTTAATGGACTAATATTTACGTGGAAATTCTACCAGCATATCGCACGAAAGCGAAATTCACTTTATTTCACCTTCACCATTTAACTTGGCATTAGCTGGAATGACGAGGAAAAACATAAAAAGTTTAAATTTTGAACACGTAGTCACTTAGCTTAGCTGTTTTGCAGCTATTGATTGTATCGTGGTTTAATGGTTAAGCCGTGGTTGTGTTCAGAGCAACAAAATAGGTTAAAATAAAACAAGTAAAAGTTGATTGACGTACAAAACTTTTCCTTAAGTTAATATTTACTATTTCATAACATGATAAATTCATAACCAACGATAAACTGCCACAATTCTCGTGATGTTAAACATTTATGTAGATATTGATAAACTAAGAGCCAAGAATATCGTAAATATATATTACGAGCTTCATAATATCGTTCAACGTAATCTATTATTCCATTTCTAAGTGAATTGGAAGGTAACCCTTTCCGTCTAAAGATACGAGTACCTAAGTCTTGTATTAAAATAATAAATAATTTTGGGTCGTTATTATATTGTATAAATAGAAACACTAATTATGAAAATATTATATTACATAGAATTCATTTGTGTTAAAAATAAAAGGTGTTATTTATCCAGATCCTTTCTATTTATTATTTAGGTATTTCGTCTAGAAACAAATTTGACTATAGCGGTCTCTATAGTGGGTCTATTTTCAAACGATTGTCACACTGATTATCCAAATAAAGTTTTGACATTTTAAATGTTACTTTCGCGTATTTTAAGTACCTTGCAATTTACCTATTCGTTTTTATGCTACTACTCTGTCCGCGTGATTGATTTATAGCACAATCAGAATAGAACAATAAATAATAATTAAGCCTATATACGTCCCACTGCTGGTCACAGGCCTCCTCGCATGCGCGAGAGGGCTCGGGCTATAGTCCCCACGCTAGCCCAATGCGGATTGGGGACTTCACATACACCTTTGAATTTCTTCGCAGATGTATGCAGGTTTCCTCACGATGTTTTCCTCACCGAAAAGCTGGTGGTAAATATCAAATGACATTTCGTACATCAGTTCCGAAAATCTCATTGGTACGAGCCAGGATTCGAACCCGCGACCTCCGGATTGAAAGTCGAACGTCATATCCACTCAGCCACCACCGCTTCCCAAAAGAATAGAACAAACCTCGAAATTTTTTGGACAGTTCAGAAATTTGGTATGTATATAAATAAAAGGCCCCTTATTCATGTCCATACCTAAGAAACTGGAAAACATTGGTATACGTGGTCTGCCTCTGCAACTATTACAGGATTATCTTACAAACAGAAAACAGGTAGTGAGAATTGGTGAATACTATAGCGATGAGGAAAGCATTAATTACGGCGTGCCTCAAGGTAGTGTCCTTGGGCCTACGTTGTTCCTTGTTTATATCGACGAACTTTGCAGGCTGACACTCACTAACTCCCAAATAATTACATTCGCTGATGATACTGTGGTACTGTTCTATGGAAACTCGTGGGATGAGGTTGGTAATATTGCTCAAGCCGGATTTAATTTAATCACCGAATGGTTAGGAAAAAATCTACTGTCACTTAACTTAACAAAAACTAAGATAGTTAATTTTAGCATAAGTAATAAGAATCGTCCTGCAGAAGGAACTATTGTAATCAAGGCGCATACTTGTCAAAGTGGCATGGTGTGCGCTTGTTTACCTATAGCTGAAACTTCATCAATCAGGTATTTGGGACTACAAGTCGATAAGAACCTTAACTGGCACGAGCATATTGATATACTTACGGGTAGAGTGCGTAAATTGATGTTCATATTTAAAACATTGCGCCATGTATGTGACAAAAACCTCTTAATTGCAATTTATAATGCCCTTTGCCAGTCAATTATATGTTACTGTATTGTAATTTGGGGAAACGCATCTAAAACGGCTATGCTGAAACTTGAGAGAGCACAACGGATGGTACTTAAGGTCATGACATTTAAGGGTTTTCGGCATGCTACTACAACTTTATATAGAGATCTTTCTGTGTTAACGGTAAGACAATTATTTGTACAGCAATTGGTCATTCTACAACACAAAAAGCTACCAGACTTTCCAATAACACGAAGAAGAACCGACATTGTATATTTTATTCCAAAGTATAACACAAAATTTGCAAAAAGATTTGGAAGAACTTTAGGACCAATGATATATAATAAACTTAGCAAAAACATAAATCTACGTACACTAAACTCGTATTCATGCAAATCAACAACAAGTAAATATCTAAAGCTGCAAAATTATGAAAATACAGAACTGCTTCTAAAATAAATGGCTACTATAGACACACACATACACGCATGCACGCTCACACACTCACACACACACACACACACACACACATACACACACACACACACACACACACAAACTCGCGGGCACGCTACATGGATATGATTGTAACTTCAAACATTAGTGCTAATAATTCATAACAATCACTGTTCATTTAGAGCTACCTTAAATATTAGATACCTACTCTAGACTGTAGCTACTTAATCATATAATATGTACATAATACAAAATTAAATATTACTTAAGCGTAATCGTTGATTATAGTATTGTATAAAAGTAAAGATTGATGTGTCGTTTTTGCATATACTACGTGTTTACAACTAACTCTGCATTGCAAGCGCACATGGTTGTTAAGTAACCCTCTTTTTTGTTATGAACTCATTAAGTTAGGATCACCCGTGTTTGGGTAATCGTTATAAGAAATGAATTATGTTTGTTTGATATAAATTACTTTTTGTCAAACGCTTACAGATAAAATCCAGAGAAAACTAATAGAACGGCGAATGCTGTTCCACCGTGATACAGTTATATAACTAGTACGGGGAACAGAAGACGCTTACCTACTCCTATGTTTAAACAAATTAAATGATGTGTACCTTTAGCCTTTAGTGCATATATAATATATGTATACCTAAATTAGCGTTGTCCAAATGTAAGCAGTTGTTACTTTTATGGTACTAAATAAAGATTATACCATTTGACATTTGGGGACCTTAAGGAATCGCAGCCATCTTGGAAAATGTGTACCATCCTGGAGAAATTCGCGTTTTACTCAAAATCTGCGTTATCTAGGAAAATATGGTGTAATAGTGAGACAACATTAAAGCTTATTAAATTCTACACAAAAAAGTCCTGGATACCTTCCTTGCTGAATCTAGGTTTAGCGCTTATACACTTCCAGAACACATTCTCTTTAAAGGAAACTGTGGAGAATATGAATACCACTTTTGTCTATATATTTGTACATGATCTACCCCAATATCAACATTTTACTTGACTGTGACTTAATAACCACAAAGTAGGGGCAGCGGACGGACAGACAGACAGACGGACATGGTGAAACTATAAGGTTTCCTAGTTGACTACGGAATCCTAAAAACGCACCTACTTGGAAAGTAAAACGCCCTAGAGCAGAACCGTATCACTTTCTGCCCACTTCATAGATAAACAATCATATCACGAGATGTTTACTTACACCCGAGTTAAAAACTTTACTTTTCATTTCGCCTATGAGGAAAGTCAAACACAAGAAATGTAGTTTATGACAGATATTGGCGTCATTTACATTTTGATCGGAAAAAAAATCTAAAATCATACACAATCCGATCTTAAATGGGGATGTCTATGAAACGGCCTTAACGTATACGTGCCTTAAAAAAGTGACACTGAATTAATGAACTTAATGATAATATTTTAAACATTCATTCTTACATAAATTGACTATGTCATATGGCGAACGGTCTGGCCTAGTGGGTATAGGGACCCTGCCTATGAAGCTGATGGTTCTGGGCTCGAATCCCGGTAAGGGCATGTATTTGTGAGATAAGCACAGATATTTGTTCCTGAGTCATGGATGTTTTCTATGTATTTAAGTATTTGTATATTATATGTATATATCGTTGTCTGAATACCCACAGCACAAGCCTACTTGGCTTGCCGTGAGACATAAGTAGTCAGTTTGTGTAAGAATGTTCCTATAATATTTATTGATTTTAAACATTCATCGTCATTTATGTCATTGCAATGCAATTGACATTTAATTTCGATAAATTCTTGACCTGAAAATGCGGAAGCTAATTTGAGAGTTTTGATCTGAATAATATGGCATATATGGCTATTAGCAGTTGCTCGAAGTACAAATTAAAAAAAATCCTTTCCACCCGGCTATCAGCCTATGAAAGGTGAACTTCCCGAATAGGAGAAATGAAATAAATATTTATAATAGACATTAATAATTATTCATTGTCGATGAAACCCAAAGTCATAGGTATTTCCCAAGACACGGGCCTCGGCATCGGCCGCGTTTCCCCTCTGGATAGCTAAACTAAACTTTTGAGCAAAATATGTCCCTGCTCGGAGGTCTCCAGGTACACTGACAAGTTTTCGGGAAATTCCTTTACAAGGGTTTTGCTATCTGACGACGACGGTCCAAACGTCTCAACTCAACCGTAACCACCATAAAAAAAATCAAAAACGCATATTTACGGCACTTCACGGCGTAATGAACGTTAAACAATTCGATTTAGTTAAATTATAAAATAACCCGGAAATCGGAAAATTCATAAATAAACTGTCAATTAAGCTTCACTTTCACTATTGAAATCAAAATAACTTCTTAAAAATTTATTCCTTTTCTGCTTAGGGCTTAAAATGCAATCTACCAATTTATTTGGGCACGGTGAGTAAGGTCAAAGAAGCATGAAATTAGCTATTCGGTACCTATTTATTAGAAGGGTCACGTATATAATTTGGGTAAGCCTAGATAGATAAAAATGAGTTATACTATTTCTTCATCGCAGGTGATTCGAGTTTAAGGTAGTCAAGGATTCAATGAAAACCAAGCTTTATAAACTTTACATGGTGTAGTTACTTATAAAGCAGGAAGAAAGTAATACATATATGTATATTAAGGGTCTCGTGGGAGAAAGTCTTGCTCACTCGTAGTTTGAGTTCTTGAAAGTGTTGATTGATTGGCAACGAAATGAAGATCTCACGTATGGCATTGTATTCATTATTCTAAAAATAAATTTGCAGTCAATATTCAACTGATGGTTTAAATATTTTGATAATATCCTGCGTCTATCAGTACGCTACCTTCTTTATGTTACTTCTTTATGTTTAGTTTCCTTTCTGAAATCTAGTTATTTAAGCGATGTAATTACATACGTTACAAAGTTAATAAAACGAGCATGTTTGTTCCTGCCCATCTGCGCCAGTAAAGAGCAATTATGCGAGTAGTATGGGGTTACTTTTCATCACTCTGGCAGACTTTGGGCAGACTGTTTTCATTTTTGCGTATCGCAGTACGTTTCGATCGCAGAAACAAGTGAAGTGGAGTAGACTCCTAACGTTAAAGGTCTTCTTCGGTTCATATTTAGGAGGTAAATGTACAGTCTCGAACTCAACAGTTGAACATGATTAACGTATGTAACTACTACCACGTCTTAAATTGTATCGTCTATTTGGACATTTTAAGAACATCGTTCCCGATCGACCACCCCAGTTACGGCGGTTACCCACAAAATGCAATTAGCAAGCTAACTACATAAGCTGAGGAACGACAGAACATTTGCATCTCTAAAGAGAACCTAGTTATGGAGTTCGGTGAGACGATTATAAAGACTTTAAGACTTGGTACAAACGCTATTAAAAATTCACTCCTATAAAGGATAAGATAATATATACAGGGTGTATATTTAGTAACCTTCAATAATTTACGGGCTGGATATACATATAGATCATACTGAATAACTTTTACTATGGGACCAACCCCGACCCGAGAAAATAAAATTTTCTCTCCCATAGAAAATTACAAGGTCAGACAGCCAAAATGTATGAAACAGCAATTTTATTTTTCCCGATCTCGGGGTTGATCCCATAGAAAAGTTGCTTAGTATGACCTATATATTCAGCCCGTAAATTATTGCAGATGACTAAATAAACATCCTGTATAATAATTTGTCTAATAATGTCCTATAATCATATTTATTTATTTTATAGGGCATACTGAACAAATTTTTTTGAAAATGTTGGCTGTTCCATTGAAATCAGCGGCATCACATCAGTCGGAATGCATGAAACGGGCAAATATTTTTCGCGATGTTGGCATTGGTCCCATTGTAAAAGTTATCCAGTATGACCTATAAAGTCATTACGTAGAGTATGAACGGTGGTTAAATTTCACCCTATATAATATAATATCAAATGCTAAAAAAAGCGGTCAGGTAGGTAATTGAAACAAAGAATGAACTGATATAGGGAATGCACATAAAAACATCATAAACTCCTTCATGTTGGTACATTATAAAAAGGAAGGAAAGAGAGATAGCGCCCGATTTTATGTCTATTTAAGTAGTTACACTTTTTTAAGTCACCCTAATCTACGGTTCTAGTAAACATCCTCGCAGCGAGGCGTTTTAATCATAAGCAAGATCACTTACGCGAGAAATGGGAAAATTGAATTAATTACAGGGTACGTCGCTAATTTCAATCTCGACGGTAAATTATTCCTTCGACTTCTGACGCTTTTGATTTGCCGAGTTCTCGATGTGTACGGTAAACAACGCGTAAGAAATTTCTCATTAACAGAATATTTTATTGTATTTTGTTTTAAAACACTTTTCTTTTAAACTTTACTCGTAAACAGTTTAGTCTGGAGAGTTTTTTATATGATTTGTCACATGTTTAATTTGTAATTCGTGACGAATATTTAATTTAGTTTAAATTGTTTAAAAAAAACTGACGAAGCCTGCGTTGCAGATTTCTTACATATAAACTAAGTTATTATTATTATATATTAATTCGTAATTTATATAAAAATATATTTATATGTGATGCTTAGTCTCACAAGTCTAGAATGAAATCAAAAATCTAACCAGTGTCCAAAACAAAACATTGGTAGGTAAAAACCATCTCAATTTCTGTGTTAATAACTTTGATTACCTCATTGAAATGACGATTATTGTGAGTATTATGCAAAACTTCCGTGGGACACATTGAATAGGTACAAATGGGTCACTCACGTTTTTAAGCCTATAATTGCTCAACATGTTTGCCTGCTTTATTGAAGCTCTATCCAAATATAAAAAATGTTCAATAAAGATATGTAATATAGACAATAAATATAGACTAAAAGTTTGTGATTACGACGATGTAGTCTCCGCCTTATTATAGCTAGTTAAGGGCCATCAAGCAAAATAGGTTCCTTGGAATTAATAACGACCTTCTTACATAAAACAATCCTTTCAAACAACGAAAGCTCATTTACTTAAAAGCTGAGTTGCTTCGGAACGGAATACAGGATTTTAGATCCGTACGTTTGACTTTGAAGATAATGTAATGAGATATTGTCTCAGTCATTTAGAATTATATAGACTGTAAGATTTATTTGTTCCAAAAAGAAAGTTGGCTAACAATATTAGAACAATTATATTAAATTCATTAAAGGCAGCTGTAAGCTTCCCCATACTATGTTTTCAGTTTAAGGTAGAAGATAATTTGAGAGGTTTAACTTTAACATTTGTTTGCCAGAATCTAGTAGGTAAAAAAGCATTTTTATAAGAAGTTAGTCATAAGAATCGTACTTATTCACATAACACCAGTGCCATTTTAATTTATGTAACCTTATAGAAAGCTTGCTTACATTATTTGAAGCTGAACTACAATAAAAAAGTAACTGCACTGCTAATAAGCCAATAGGTTTATTCAATATACTCAGCTGTCTGTCTAATGGAACTTGATTCTCAGCGCCTTGCACATAAATTCGGAGTTATATCTACGAACTCAATCATTTTTTTATCAATTAGTCTTAAGGGTAAGACATGTGACAATGCTCACTCCCATCAAACCTCTCGTTATAATTGGAACCATTTAAATAATAAACGGGTTTAGCTAATGACCGCAGGATCTGATCGATAGGGTCCAAGTCGTGTGATCCCACCGACTGAAGTTTCAATGAGGGTCTATATCAGTGTCTAATATTGATATATCTCGATTGATTAACGACAAGTCAAATTTCTTGTCTACTCGTGCTATGAAGGTCTATGAACCAGAAGGGTTGTGTCATTGACATTTGAACACCTTGGTTTCGACATGTTCTCAAGAGAGGAATAACCTTTACAATATCTATTAGCCACGGTTATACTTAGCACTTCAGCAGTCCGCATTAAATTCTCTATTGAAAATTGAGACCATTATATTGCAACAGACCATCCATCTTTTCTCTCGTGACTAAGCAAACTTTACCATTCACGTCTTGAAATATAGAAGCAGCTAGATAAGCATTTCATTGAGCCGAGTTTTGCGCTCTTCGCTTTTTCAAAGGGCACGAGCTTCCCAGGGAGTAATTTAAAATAAGACTCAGCAATTAGGAATAGCAGTAAAGCTCATCCAACAATATATTACAAGCAACATCTTGTATGTACTTTATGTACAGTCATAAATGTTATACATTTGTCAAGTAAACATGAGATAAGCTGTATTTTACGGTCCTCTTGAGACATAAATAAACAATTTGTGTTCCGTTAGTACTCAGCGGGACGTTAAATTGGGAAGTTCATTTATTTCCACGTCTCCGTTTAATAATTTAGTTTAGTAGTAGGTATGTTTTGGACTCGCCATCACCTTTATCTTCATTCGTTTATTTGGAAAATATTCGTTACCTATTTACGGAATTATTGAAGAGAGGATTTTTTGTGTTTACCTTCACAATATTATATTTCTAATCTCCTTAAGAATATATAGACATAATGGTGAACTTAATTCTTAAAGAGATTTCTCTTTTTTAACCAACTTCAAAAAAGGAGGAAGTTATCAATATTACTGTTTTCTGTTTTATATGTATTATGTTACCTCAGAACTCCATAACTTCTGAATCTATTTGGATTGTTTTTAAAGAATATATTCGTAGTTTCAAGTTGGTACCATTTTTGTTAAAATTCAGTTCTGATGATGGGATTCATTAGGAATTGAGAAAAATCCTCATATGCTATTAGCATACATCGGCGGTCCCAATTAGGTAAAAAAGTCGGATCTGCGGCTGCTTTTCAGGAGAAGCTATCAAAGTTTTCCAAATTGGCATGTTTATTATAACGTTGTTTTGTTGTTAGCGGTTTTATTTATATGTACTTTTCACCGGAATATTTGAAGTCGGTGTCAAGTGATATAGTTACAATACCGGTCAATAATACCCCCAAATAACCAATGGACAGGTTTTCTTTCTTTCTTGTCGAATCGCACCAGAGTCGGCATAATGTGTTTACATTAATAAGATTTGGTTTGGCACCGACTTCAACGTTTCAGTTTGCCAGCGCATATAAAAGGGCAAGTATTTTATTTTATCCTTAAAAAAGTACTTTATTACTAATGGAATTTCGTGGTCTTTTAAGAACCACATAGATAGGAGCCTCGATTTTAAACTAGGTAACCTAAAAGAACCTAGCCCTATCTTAAGAATTCTTAAGAATAGGTAGGTTTGTAATTTTATCATCGATCGTATAAAAAATTGTCATGGGTATAATTAAGTTGATAAATAGATTATTGTTATATGTAGGTAATAATATTCTGTTATTAATATACGTATGAATATTAATTTATAAACAAGGACTTTATATGTATAGATTTTCTTTAATTACTTTTTCTCAAACATGCAATGAAATATTGATGTCATGTTCCTTATAAGAGTTATAAGGCTGCGAAGTATGACAGACAAGAGGTCGATAATGGAATTTCATACAAATCTCGCAGGCCTATGCCGGCAAAGTCCTCTTTTTTAATTTCCATTCCACGTAAATTTGTGGGACGGGTATCATAACATTCTGCCACTATGCGTGCCATTAGAATTATTATCAATTTTTTTCTTAACTATACATATACACATTGAAATATTAATATTTCATCTAAATATTAGGTAGCGGTAAAAAATGTCTACTCAAACGTGTCTCTAACCGTATAGAAAATAAAGGTTTGGCGGGAAAGTTGATAATTTTTCGCTGTAATTCTGTTTTATCGGAGTTAATTTTGTTGTTTGTAATCTTGTTTTGTTATAAATAATTCAATATGAGTTCGGACGAAACTACCGACGAAGAAATGATTATTGATTGCACCCCACCAATTAAGAGCCGTAGCAAAATTGGCTATACAGAACTTGCTGCCGGCAAAATCAAAGGCGAAATATATGGTTACTTATGTCAATTTTATAAATTGGAAAACCAAAAAAAAATGCTTATAGTTTCTCAGATTACGTGTTTTTGGCATATTTTAAAGAACTGCCAGAGACTAATAAGTCTTCAATATTGTGGGCATTGTACTCCATGCTTAATGTTTTGTTTACCAAGCATCTTTTAACCCGAAATGCATTGTGTTTTAGTATTTTAAACGGTAACTCAACAGTTTAGACTACTACGTTTAATATATAAGTATAGTTTATCTACATAATATATCTAGCGACAAGCACCTATTGCTATTGAGTTCTGATTGAGTACCTATTGAGATTGAGAAGAGGCTATAATTTAATTTTGGTCGCAACAAATTGACAACAATGCAAAATAAATATAAATGTATGAAGTATCTGTTTTCTATTAAAACCGAGTTAAAATATAGGGAAATAGTAATATACACACGTTAGTTTTAGTTTTTGTCTTATTTACTTAAAATTTCTTTAAAAATAAAACTTTGATTTTTTTGTTGTTTATTTCATTGCATGTTCGGGAAAAGCACTATACATACCTCGGCGGGAAATATGGGGTTGCCCACCTCAGACTTATCCGGCCTCGCTCGCTCGGCCGTCTATGTCTTCGACCGGCAACCCCTTTCGTCCCGGCCTCTGTAGTAATGTACTATTAATGCAGTAGGCATACAAGTTTCGACGAGAAATTCGTCCGCATTTATTTAATACATGTCAATTGTGCATTATTTTTGTTTCAAAATTTATTTTTTTTGAGTTGGTGTACAATAATAGAGGTATAACTCTGACAATACACAAAGCACTAACATTATGTGCACGTGCATGTGTTTAAAGATCTGACTTTAATTACGCCAACTCAAACGTCCTACTTTCACCACTTGCGTTTGCTTGTAGAATCGTTTGCATCTACGTTAAAGCTGCGTTTGTCGCGAGCGCTTTATGTGAACGAACATTAGGTAAAGCTGGGAGGCCTGGGAGCCGTGACGCGACGCTTCCGAGAATCTCGGCATTACCGCCTTCTGACTGAGCATGAGATTCTACCTGGGATCTCCATTTGCACGAAGGCGTTATGACGGAAAAGCTAATATTATGCTCCTCTTATTCCGAAGATTGATTGTCGTCGAGTGGCTGAATAATTTGCTCTTGTGCATATTACGATAAACGATAAGGAGGCGTTTTAATATTAAATTATTAGTAGTCAGATGTACATAGATGAGGTAGACCGAGGCGATTAGGATCAGACTAAAAATCTGTTGATATATAAAATATTTCTTATAACTGGGCATCGCAAGCTTAGAGGAAAGACGTACGGTGTCATTTTAATAATAATGAATTGCAAATATCATCGGATTTTTCATGTTTATTGAATTCGTCTTGTGATCCGATTCACCTCGGTCTACCCTAGCTGCCCTTGACCCTTTAGTAGTGTTAAATTGTATATAGTGCCCGAGTATCATCGTAAATGAAGGATCGTCCCTAATTAATTAGATTACTTATGAAATAGATAATAACTTATTGAAGTATAATCAGATTATATATTAAGAATATTTAATTAATCCATTGGAAATTAAAGAAAATAGCATTTAAGTACGTTTAAATTCAAAGAATTAAGTTAGAATGAATCAATACAAATTTCCCGATAAAAATCGTGGGATATCTATGATAAATACCACTGAACAGAGATGATAAATACCACTGAACAGAGAATATCACCGTTATTTTCCCATTTGTTTAAGTTTAGAAAGAGACAAAACGATAGAAACGAACGTTTCGATGACGGTCGTAAAGTAGGAATCAATGGAACGGTTGGGACTTGGGACGAGTGGCCTACAGAGATAACAATGAGGCCCGCCACACCTTTTCGCCGGCTATTCTAATTGTTCAATATTAAATCGGAATCAAGGCCCACTTCACCCACCGAGAGAGATATTTTAATTAGAGTCCTCACTGTTTATTGAGGCATCTGTTATCTAAATTGCTAATGTTTATTTAAGACGAAAATAAGTAAAACAAAAGAACGCGAGGAAAATTATCGTCGTTTACGAATTTAATAATTTGGAATTAAATTTATCATTCGACTCAAGATACAACGGGGCGGCCTGTTATTTTTGGCAAATAGACGACATTTTAGCGGTAGGTAAGCAATTTGGCTTCGGAATATTTGCCATGCTTCCGTACCTACAAGTATAAATAAATCATTCGAACGCGCGGAAATATAGCTATAATTTGAGGATAACTTTATTAAAGAAAATTAACTATTTAAGTGGGCAAAAACTGACCACTTTCACCATCTTTCATATTTAACAGATTTAAGAGACACTTTATTAAATGGGCGCTATTTTATGTCATACTAATTGGACACAAGAAACTCGCCAAAAGAGGCGCAAGCGGAGACTTATTTAAGTAAATTACCCTCTTTTCTTTGGCTGCTGAAGCTGTTGAAAGGACATAAAGATTGTGCCGTTTTTCCACTTTTGAAGAAAAATTTGTGGACTTTTACTGTTTCAAGCCAAGCAATGTTTGGCAAAGTATATAGGTACAATGTTCTGCTCTATGTTTATAAACGAGATACTAACAATTTTGACAATAAACAAAATACCAGTTGGTAACAAATAAGTAAAAATTACTCTTACAGAATCAATTTAGGTTTCTCGTAAACGATTTGCTAGGTTGCTGGTAAAAGGTAATTTACCATTTTATTGGGTACGCATTTTGTTTTCAGCTTAAATCACAAAAAGTAAATAAGTCTCCATAGCAATTTAATCCAAAAAAATATGGCGTTGTAGGAGATTAACTTGAAATCAAATTAAAATGAACAACAGACCCATCCACACCGTGGTTCGCAAAGCGCATTTCATACAAATATGTTATGCTGCCTCCATTAACTCTTAACATAATTTTAATATCCACCTACACATGTGTGAGTAGGTAGGTAATGAATGAATGGTAGGTAAATCGTGAGTTACACTCCTACTCATTCTTTGTAGATATGATTTAGTTTGATTGCTCTACCTTATATAGTTCAGGAGAAAATGGACTTTAAAAATGTGTCCATAAAATGACGTTTTTGACATTATCTCGGTGACGGTTCAAGCTAGGGGGCTGAAAGGTAAGGTGTTTCTAAATCATAAGATAGACAACAAATCACATTATAAAAATCCGATATTCGTCACACCACTTCCACTTCCACTTCTCCTTCCTTAACCTGCTAGACCCTTTTCTCTTAAATGTGTCATGAGTGGCTCCGTTTTTGATCACGGCTGGCTTTCTGGAGTTTTATCGGAACTCATAAACGTACGATTATCAGCTTAATACATTACTACAACATCATTATATTTACTCGTGTCTGAAATAATCCGAAAAATATATTTCCAACGGATAAGGAAAAATCTTAAATAACATTTTCACCTTCTCTTGGTACAACAACCCACATTTTGAAGAACAATAACTCTTTTATTAGCATACATAAAATGTTGTAACAAAAAGTGAAGTAAAACGTCGTAACGTGACCCGGGCCTATAAATTTAGTGTTGATATCCTTTCTCTAAGCTGTTTTGCAAAAAGTGTACTGTATGCATGGGCGAAAAATACGTAGGGTAAACTACCCAATGTTTAGCCCTTTAAAATACAGACATTGGTTTCTATTTATGTAGAAAAGTTACCTTAAAATAAGGTTGAAAGCCTTTATTAGTGATCTAAACTGATCCTGGTATAATAGTTAGGTAGTAATAAAAATATCGAATTGATGATATTCATTATTAGCAAGGAATTTGTCCCTTGTCCCTGAATCATAAATACCTATCTAAATATCTATGTAGGTACACACATATTGAAGTATGAGTTTTCTATTTTTTTATTATTATTGCCATCATCTAGTCCTCGTATATTAAGCTTATTAATTATTTCAACGTTGTTGGATGTTAAATTATAATTAGATTTCCGTCAAATTGTTCTGTGCACTGGAAATGAACTTACTGATTTTTTTTTTGCAAAAATACTTAAGATTACAAGTCACAAAGCCAATGTCAAACTCAAAGAGCGGCCCGCCGCGAATTCTCAACATTAATGCGATCACCCAAATTGCTGTTAGGCTGGTAATGACCCGAAACAAAATTAGGCCCAACGCAACCCTTTATGATCACAACGTTGTTGGGTTAAACACAAGAGACTAGGCATTAAAAAAGTAGAACAAGTAACATCTGTTAAAACGTAATCGACATGGTTTACCTACAGCACAATTTACAGCGATCGGAAATCATTACGTTTCGTTTTTAAATAAACGAGAACGATGCATGCGAACGACGTTTTGTAGCTCATAGAGCTTTAGATATGCCAGCTGTCATGTCAACCAATGTTTTAACATTACATTATATTTAAGCTTCCATCTCATGTCATTTTTGTTTTTTGCTCATTATTATTGTTTAAAGTGTAATCATCATTCGCTTGCCCTTATCCCATTCATTTGGGGTCGGCGCAGCATGTCTTTTCCTTCCATATCTTTCTGTCACCCGTCATCTCATCGTTCACTCGCGTTCGTTTCATGTCATCTCTCACACAATCCATCCACCGTTTCCTAGGTTTTCCTCTGCCGTTCCATCCCTCCACATTCATTCCTAATACCTTTCTCGTCACATGACTTTCATCCCTCCGCATCACATGCCCATACCACGCTAGGCGATTCGCTCTTACTTTATTATAGAGTTAACTAATGTGGTAGTGTGCAGGGAATGAAGAATTAATCTTGAAACGCGTTTAAACACCATTTTGGAGTCAACGGCCGGCAGTCCACGTGCTACTTGTAAAGTCCAGCTATCGCTTTACAAGAGCTAATAAAATCACCGTACACTGTCTTGTAGTAACCGTATAATTTTAGTTGTATTTAAAGCTCCTAATACCTTGATACTGGCGAAATAATCCCACTGGATTGAAGCCATAATTTTAAAAGAATGAATGAATGAATGTGATATTTAAAATATTTGATAACAATTTATATACGCAAGGTATTTAAAGTTGCATATACTTAATAGGCGGGCGCCGCCTTGGCCGAGGCATGTCTACACTGGCCGTTTTGTGCGGGAGGTGCGTATGCTTGCTCTGCGTGGACCCGCCTAATAGGATAGATATGATAGCGATGTAATACAGCCATTTTAATAAGAAAATTCCGGCGCAGACATTAAATTGCCTATGTTTCTATTGTATACTTGCTTTATAAATTTCTATTTCTTTATATATTTATATCCTTTGTCTTTCTAGTACCTTGTTGTACATGCTGCTGCATTTGTCAGTCTCTTTTCACTTTCTCCTCACATCTACTCAAAGGTTAACTGGAAGAGATCCTTTAAGTCCGAATTCGTACATCGCTCTCCCTAATTGTGTGTTACTTTTAATATTTGTCTTTGTACAATAAAGAGTTTACTACAGACTACACGCGCTCCCGTTGAAGCTCCTCGCTTTGGAGCGAAACATGTCGAGCAATTTTTAATGTAACATATAGTTTAGACGGATTGGAGTCGCGCTTATATCGTCTGCGGTGTCATGCGTCATTTTTGAGCTTACATATATACTCGTTAGAAAGTGACTTCCACAATTACAGCAGATACCACTATTGCCTTCCTTGGACCTGCTATAAAGACTTCACAATAAATGTGAACGTATTTTTCTTATATTTCATATATTTTTATGAATCCACACCTACATGTTACCCGCCTACGATTGTTCGATCTGACATTTGGCACGGCAGTTGTAACTAGACTAATAGGAATATATATTATTAAATAGGTATAGATACCTACCTATGGTCAATATCGGTATACTGACTTTTTTTCTTTAAATGTCAAGTACAATTTCGACTGTAGGGACCTATTTCATTTATTAAACCATAATGATGGTAATTACCTCCTTCTGTCCTCTAAAGTTTATCTGTTATTTGGAGTTTAGTTTATAATTCGTTTGGCCCGTTTGCATGCACCACTATTATTGCATGACGCAGCGTCAAAGGGCAATTTATTATTCATATCACATTTGGGATTACATTCTTGACGTTGAAAATTGTGGACTGACGATTACGTGCTAAACTGAAGTTACCGTGAACATAGAAATTATTTATTATAGTTTACATATTCATACACAGGTAATTGATTACAACGACGTAGTATGTATTGATTTGTGATGCGTTATGACGTCATCGGTAACATAAACCGAGGCTGGAAACGTGCGTATACGCCGGCGGTCCCCGGAAATGCCCTAACCTTGATAATTAGGTCAAACTTCCACATTTCATTAGTTAAATAATAAATGACACTTTTATGTCTTACAATTTATTAAAACGTTCAAAGTCAGAGTAGCCAGATTTCGTTCGTCTTACCTACAAAGTTAACCGTAAATACTTAAGGAAAAGCTCAAAACTAAATAGAAGCATTAATTGGGTTTTTTTTTCATAAGGCACGTCATGTGCTAAAGTTTATAATCAAATAATAAATGGTAAAAAGAGCAAATGGAGATTTCTTTTGGTATTTACCGCATAATATGCCCGATAAAAAAATATTATGCTTACTTCTGTAATTCTTTCAGGAGTTCTTTATTATGCCACGTTATGCTAATAAAAATGGAGTATAATAAGAAAATATAGGTACTTGAAAGTTTAGTATTAGACTTTGTAAAGTGTGTGGGCAATTTGATTGTTCGAAGTTTACAGGCCACCGAAAGTTAGAGAGTTGTGCGAGCGAGTGAGAAAGTGACTAGCTATTGACTATTTTCTCGCACAATAAACGAGCGAGGAGATATCGTGTGAATGAAAAATATATTCATTGCTTGTATTGCCTGATCCCTGAGATCTCTGTCGTTTAAAACTTTAAGAGCAGACAATGTGAAGAAAGAAACTCACTAATTACTACTAAGTAAGTAGTTAACTCCTTTAAAATTGGCCGTCAGATATGTTTTTATCTAAATGTCGAGTTTTTGAGTCAATACACGCTTAAATGTAAACAGGTATAGTATTTATAATATACAATGTGATTCGATTCCATTGCTCCAGGTATAGGACTAGGGAATGCTCCCGGTAGTGAATGTATGGCGAGAACCGAGAATTCCCGGTTCCGGTGTATATGTATAGAAAACCAGTACGGAAAAACGGCCACGAAAAAACACCCAACATATAAAGTCGGGCAAAGCTATTGACGCTAGCAATTTTCCACTAAGATGTCATCGTGCTCCAAGTGTTCTTCCGAACATTATATGGAACTTTTCCAATACAGCAAAAACTGCAACTTCGACCTGCTTGCCCCATTTCAGAAAGTTTTCAAAATGCAATATAGAGTTCGTACATGCTCAAAGTTTCATTACCTAGTGATGAAATGAAGTTTCTATTAATGATGCCTAGATTTTTTTTTCCTTTTATAATGGTATTTTTGTAACGTGTGTAAATACTTATATCGTCTCAGATAAATTTACAGCAATTTTAAAGATACTGATTTAAACTTTCACGATTTTTACACATTATTCACTAACACAAACGGGACTTAATCGCGTATTTAGTTTTAAATTTACCTCCGACGTTTCGAAGTTGGCGTTCTCCCCGTGGTCTCGGAGAAGACCACGAGGCCACCACCACCACCACGACACCACGACCACGAGACGACACCGAGACCACGGGGACAACGCCGTCCTCGAAACGTCGGAGGTAAATTTAAAACTTAATACGCGATTATGTCCCGTTTGTGTTAGTTAATAATTTTAAAGATAGTCGTTACATTTTCTCAGTTAACTCATTCACTGTTTTAATAATTTCAAAATCTATACTAACTTATCTTTCACTCCTAGAAGTTTATTTCTTCGGTTAATATTGTGGTCGCGGATAACCCAGCAAATATCAAATACTTACCTAAGTGAGTATCCGACGAAAGTCTCTAAAATATTAAAGGTTAGGTGAATATAAATATTGGAAATCGACCGGATTTATATAGTCGAAGTGACGTAAAAAAAATATTTTGACAGGTTTGAATTGACTCTTAAACTTACATGTGTATAGGTATAAAACGCGAAAGCTTTCGTATTTTCAATATTGTTTAAAAATTATGAATGCCTGTATAATAGAAACGTACCTACCTATAAACTGCTATTTTTGCATTTTAGGGGCAGCTCCATACGCAATCAACTCGTATTTAGACGTTGGAAAACTTGGAAAACACTTTGTATTGCTAAACATACTTTTAAAAAACGGTCATACCAACAAATGGGACCGAGGTTGCGTTTAATTTATGTGGAGATTAATCAGGCGTTACGTCAGAGCAGATCCGTGCCGCTGAATATTGCGTACAATTGTTCATCTCATGACTTGTTGTTAACTCTGGAGGCGAGGCGGAGGGAGCTATAACTTGCATGCAAAAGTGTACAGGGTAGCATTATAGACATGAACTGAAATCTGGACTTTATCTCTAGAATGTGAACTTAAGCCCGACGATTCCGTTTGCTACTAGTATTCCGTATCAAGCCAACGGCGGCATTGTCAGAAACGTTACAAAAAGAATTTGACGGCCTAGTAATTGTATCAATTTTACTTATTTTATGTACAAAGACGTTAAAGCAGATACAAAACGCCTTAAAAAGTAAAAATAAAAACAGTGAAGCAGTTAAAACGGTCACAGTACCTTTAGAAATATAAAGTTACAATTAACCAGACGGTTCTTTTAGAGTTACATATATTAATTAGACGTTATCGATATCGACGGTTACGCAGCGGGCAAGTTGCCAGGAACCGGAAAACAATGGCGCGCTGCTGCTACTGACTCACTTCTCGGTAATTGCGAGCACTTTTTGGCCGCAATAAAAAGTGGTTAAAACTGAGCATCAATGTTTACTAATTTAAAAAGTAGTACGGGCTTCCTAATCATAGTAATTTCAAGCGGCTAGCCTAACCTAACTAACCTTACCTTACCTGTAATTTTGAGCTAATAGTATAAGGCGCACTTTTAACATTTTATCTACTTACTTCCATATCATAATTTCCCTAAAATAGGTTCAGAATCAATAAGCTAATGTCCTATATAAACAAACCTTCGTCTGTGATTAAATCGTAATTTTTACTTTACGTTATTGTTAACCGGTATTTTAATTACATTAAAAGTGTCTAGCAGGCTAAGGAAGGAGAAGTGGCCCCTGTGACGAATATCAGATTTTTATAATGTCATTTGTTGGCTATCTTATAATATACGAGTAGAAACACCTTAACTTTCAGCCCCTATCTTGAACCGAGATAATATCAAAAACGTCATTTTATGGACATTTTTCAAAGTCGTTTTTCTCCTGAACTATATAAGGTAGAGCAATCAAACCAAATCATAGCTACAAAGAATAAGTATTAGTATAACTCAGATTTTTGAAATATTTAATTTCCTGAAAAAATAATGATTGAAATGTCAGAGATTTTTTTGACAGCTCTTATCAACAAGTATTTGTAAAGATACACCTATGGAAAAAATCACATAAACTAATAATAGTATTAGCGATAAATCAATTCAATATAATTGGTGCAACATGCTCAAAAAAGAGTTTGTATGTTTCTGTAAATTAACATCGAAACAATTTTCGATCTAGCAATAGGATCTACTAGGAGGCCATTTTAAACTCAAACTTACATTGTGGCATCAAAACGATATATAAATGATGTCAATCGCACGTGCATGTCACTCGTATTTGTCTGTACAGGTATTGGCCCAAATGAGACGCACGGGCGACTGATGTTATTAAGATACAGGTTGGTTTTGATATCACAATTAGGGTTTGCACGACGGATCTGAAATGAATGGGAAGATCCGCGGGTGCCAATACAGATCCAGATAATTTCATACATTTCGGATCCGGATTGCAAACCCTAGTCACAATATAACTTATGTTTGAATTGGCCTCCAGCCAAAAAAAAAATAGAACCCTCAATTGTCTCCAGGTACTTACACATTACTGGATTAGCATATGTGACTGGTACACGTACTCTTAACTAGCATACCGAGAGCATATGATTGAGTTTATAAGTTTTATGGAAAATACAACTTATCGGTTGTCAAAATCAACCCTGACGAGGTGTGTTATGTAAATTTCCGGATCCCATTTCGAATCTTTTTTATTATTGTAAAGGTCGCTGGCGGTGTCATTCCACATTCTTTTGATAACAAGCTGACGATTTGTTCCGGAAATGAACAATATAGGCTAACAATTTCGAGTGACCTTATAGATCTTTGAGATGCTCTTTGGGTTGGATAGCGGAAATAGATAATTCAATGGGCCGACCTCTTAAGATTGTTGCTGAAAGAGTTTCAGGTCCGTTTATTTAATGAGCGACTGTATATTTTTCAGTTCTTAAAAGTTAATTAGGTACTGAAAAGTTAAGTAAATAAGTGAAGCGCATTTTTATTACAATTGCTCATAAAGAGGTACTTTACGCAATTACCTAGTTGTTTAGCGTACGCAAAGTTAGTTTTTACGAACTAGCGCTTTAGTTTTTTTATTTTCTTAAATTTATTTCTAACCGTTATACATAAGTTCGCACTAAAGACATTTTATGTTCAAAAATGTATATAATTGACATTATTACGTACAGAAAACAAATTTTATATGATATAAATTATATAATATTTGTTATTATATAAATAAGAAGTTATGTAACACTACATTTCACTAAAGAAATTTTTGATAATTAACCTGAACACAATGACATCAAAATAATCCATCATAAATTGCAGTCTTGTGAGTATTTTTTTAATGAAAATAAGGATTATATAAAATAAAATCGTGAGTATTTTTTTGTATAATGTGAGTTTTATATTTAAAGAAAAATTAGTTTTATATAAAATTAGTTTTATGTAAAAAAATAATGAAATGTATTAATCAAATGATCATCGCTGAACGTAGTATAGATTGCCTATATGCAGAATTAATAATATCATTTTAATTGACATAGGTTTCCTATAAGACATCTCAGCACTCAAATGTCAGTCTTTGCGCACTTGCAATTAAATCTATTTTTTAATACAGTTGCTTTAAAAGTGCTACTTTACGTAGCTGTTTAGCGTACGGAAAGTTGGATTTCGCGAACTAGTGCTTTTTACTTTTCCACTGGACCAATTCATGACTAATTAATAATTATTGATGAGTGTTAATGTTAGTTTCCTTTAAAAGTCGTAATCCACATAAAAACCTACTGTTAATGTAAAAATAATAAATATAAGCATATTTCATATTTTATTACTTACCTCTTCATCATTATACCACGTTTATTTTTTAATATTGAATATTGAAAAACCGTTCTTAATAAGTTGTCTGAATGGAACGGAATAGCTGCCGAAACGCCTGTCAAAGCAGAGACGTTTTTTCTTACTGCAAGAATGTTTGAAGTTTCCGACGGCAACATTCGATATTGTTTTTATTCAATTTAAATATACGATACACAAATAATCCGATACGTAGGTAATAATAGTATATTTACAATTGTTTCTGTCTTATAGAACATGCATAAAAAAGTACTTTAAAAAACGTTGTTCGATACACGTGCGGGAACGCCATTCTTCCGCACAAGTAATGACATACTTTCCGCACTAGCATCGAAAGTCTTCGTTACCACTGATCTAATGAGGGGTCCGCTTCGAAATATTGATAATAAACGACACGACGACCCCGTGAATTCCAGGATAGCGTTATATTATCAAAATTATCATAGGACAAGGAAAATTAGTTATTTTATGTGTTTTCGACTCGGAAATAATAACAGTGTGAAAAGGAAGTGCTGAAACAAAAACACATTCGTCCTTTGTTTTTCCTAAATGTGAGACAGTGTTTTCATGAGTGATGGACTGATGGATGTTGTCAACTTCAGCAAACATACTGTTCTCACTTGGAAATAAGAGTCTTGGAAGTAAGAGTTTTAACCGACTTCGATTTCGTAGAAGGAGGAGGTTCTGTATTCGGTTGTGGCAATTATTGTTTTTAGGGTTCCGTAGCCAAATGGCAAAAAACGGAACCCTTATAGATTCGTCATGTCCGTCTGTCTGTCCGATTATGTCACCGCCACTTTTTTTCCGAAACTATAAGAGCTATACTGTTCAAACTTGGTAAGTAGATGTATTCTATAAACCGCATTAGGAATTTTACACAAAAATAGAAAAAAAACAATAAATTTTGGCGGTTCCCCATACTTAGAACTGAAACTCAAAAAATCTTTTTTCGTCAAACCCATACGTGTGGGGTATCTATGGATAGGTCTTTAAAAATGATATTGAGGTTTCTAATATAATTTTTTTCTAAACTGAATAGTTTGCGCGAGAGACACTTCCAAAGTGGTAAAATGTGTGTCCCCCCCCCGTAACTTCTAAAATAACAGAATTAAAAATCTAAAAAAAATATATGATATACATTGCCATGCAAACTTCCACCGAAAATTAGTTTGAACGAGATCAAGTAAGTAGTTTTTTTTAATACGTCATAAAATGAAAAAAAAAAACATTTTTTTTCATCAAAGCCATACATACGTGTGCGGTATCTATGGATAGGTCTTCAAAAATGATATTTAGGTTTCTAATATCATTTTTTCCTAAACTGAATAGTTTGCGCGAGAGACGCTTCCAAAGTGAAAAAAATTGTGTCCCCCCCCTGTAACTTCTAAAATAACAGAATGAAAAATCAAAAAAAAAAATGATATACATTATCAGATCAATGAACTCAGTAACACTTCTATAGGTTGCTCCGTGGGCGGAAAAGTTATAAACAACATCAGCTATGCCGATGATATGGTGTTACTGAGTCCATGCATCAGTGCATTGAGAAAGTTGCTATGCATATGCGAGCGTTACGCTGCTGCCCATGGCCTTAAGTACAATGCGACGAAGAGTGAGTTGTTGCTGTTTAAGGCTGGCAATAAAACATACAACATTGTCCCGCCTGTTGTACTTGATGGCACACCACTAAACAGAGTCTCTAAATTTAAGTACTTGGGGCACTGGGTATCGGACACGCTATGTGATGATCAGGACATAGACAGGGAACGTCGAGCTTTGGCGGTCCGTTGTAATATGCTGAGTCGTAGGTTCGCACGATGTAGTGACAGTGTAAAGGTTACCTTGTTTAAGGCATTCTGCCAATCCTTCTACTCGTGTGCACTGTGGATTAGCTATTCTCAGAGGGCCGTCAATGTATTGAAAGTTCAATACAACAATGCGTTCAGGATGCTGATGGGGCACCCTCGCTATTGCAGTGCGTCCGGCATGTTCGCGGCGGCGGGCGTGCCGGGGTTCCACGCAATTTTACGCACCAGAATATCATCTTTGATGCGAAGAGTTTTGGGTAGCACCAACAGCATTTTGAGCTCACTTGCTGAACGGGTAGATTGCCCGATAATGCGTTATTGGGATAAGATGCATGCCCCAGTGCGCGCCTCTCCCCGGAGATATTAGGTTTAGGTTTAAGTAATGTATGTCACTAACACTAGTTGTAAGTAAATTGTACAGTGCTGTAGTCGTAAGTGTATTGTGTGTATTATACTAACAAATTATGGAACCAGAGTCCGAAATAAATATTTTTAATTTTTAATTTTTTTTAATTACCATGCAAACTTCCACCGAAAATTGGTTTGAACGAGATCTAGTAAGTAGTTTTTTTATACGTCATAAATGTACGGAACCCTTCATGGGCGAGTCCGACTCTCACTTGGCCGCTTTTTTTTAGTTACGTTCACCGTATAGTCGCATCCGCTTCGAATCGCACCAAAATCATGGTAAGTTATCAAATGTTATCATGCCAAATAAAAGCATCTTAGTGTCAAAAAATAGCTGTACGTGACAGTTGCCCCCTAAAATATGTAGTTACGAATTTGCATTTGTAAGGTGCCTTCGCTATGAATTGAATTGTCTGAATATTGAGGTATTTTTTATACTAACAATATCTTTGAAATTTTATTTCAATTCAGGTACCTGCATATCAATTAAAACAGCGAGCGAAGTATGGTCGGCCTAAAATATTGGATTACCTAACCTAGTTTCATCAAAAAATAAACGTTGAAATGAAGAGCTTTATCACGGTTATGTTTTTAACTTTTTACGTAGGAGGCTTTTTTACTTTTTATCATTAAAATATGGATAACCCGAAATACCTAATCTTTCGTCCGGTCATTGTTCTTTCAACGCATAACAGACGAAATATTTTTCTTATTCATTGTCTATTAAGCCAGATAAAAAAGTACCGATACATACTACTCTTAAATGCGTATTGTCTTCAGTTTTTCCTTAAATTTTCATAATAAAATACCTGCGCCCGGTTCTTAAGCGTGCCTACTTCTATAAGTGTGTATTGGGTTCAAATTTTGTGTCCTTGTTCTACTACTGCCATAGACAAAACTGCACATTAAAAATACGAAAAATAAAAAATAAAATAAAACGATTGGCCTTCATAGGTGCAGGTAGGTACAAAGGTAAAATCAGCAAAAAACGAAAAGCAGAGAAAATATTCCAAGGCACCACACCACACTTGTAACACCTGTTGACAGCGTATATGTACCAAATGTGCTCCGTTAACAAACATCTGGCTGAAGTCATATCTCAACAATGGAGCCGCTCACTAAGCACCATACTGGGCAGCTTGAGATGTAGGATCAGTGTCGCCGTTTTACGCGCCACCAGCATATGCATCCGAGGCACACGTCACCGCTTTAAGTCCACTCCGCTGCCAGGAGGCTTGTGTTCGGCGACGGTGCCGCCCTTCCACATATGGATTGAAACCCCTTTTCTACCTTACAATTTTCAATTTTTCTTGTAACTATGTATATTTGAAATATTTTGTTACCGAGTGACTAAAATTTAGTCACTTAATAATTTTCCCCTATTATTCTATATTACGTAGGTAAATGGGGTAGTAAACCTTTTTTGGAAAATTACTCTCGCTCCCTCGTTACTCTTAGTATTATTATATTGTGAGGTAAAAGAAGGTTAACGCAGGTAACTACTGAATATCGTCGACTTAGCCGTAATTATTATGCAGAATATTTAACGATAATTTAATTTCAGTGGATGTCGTATTGTCTGAAAATACTGTTACGACATGTAACGCGGCTGTGTTTCCTACGTAGTTTATATTAATAAAATATTTACAGAAAAAAAATATTATTCGCACACACACACGCACAAACGAGACTATGGTAAAAAAACGTAGAAAGAATAATGTGCCACGAAATGCCATTTTACACACGCAATTTTTTAACTTTCCAGTACCCCCCAGTGTAAATTTATTCGATGGCGTAACGTGACGTACTCGTTGGCGTTTAGTCTCATTTTGTATGAGATTTTGAGTTTCCAAAACGTTCCACTTGGCGCGCTGTGCCTAAATCCCATACTAAATGAGACTTAACGCAAACGCGTACGTCACGTTTCGAAATCGAATAAATTTACACTAGGGGCTCAGATGCTCCCTGATATTCACATCATAATGATAAAAAAAAAAGCTGTTATTCCCAATTAAACACTCGAACTACTGTGGTACACCTTCGAGTGCAAAGAAGACGCTAAAAAGAAAAGGGTCACTTTACTCACTTTCGATAGAAATATTTATACAAAGTAACCCTTTTAGGGTTCCGTATCTCAAAAACAAAATAAAACGTAACCCTTAGAGCATTTGCACATTTTCCGACCTGATATCGAATGTAGGACCGATATCCGACATCGGATAAAATGCTTCCCATAGAATCGGATCCTGCATCCAATAAAATTTGTTAACACACCTTTGCGACCACAACCATTGACCCCTGCGCGTATCGAAACGTCGTAAATAAAGGTAACAAAATGAATTCACAATAAACGTTTTGATAAATTATATTGAAATCCTAACAAACATCCATTCTCAACGGCATACAGCCAAGATTTTATAATTAAAATAAATTTATAAATAAGTGTAGTGTACTTTTTTTTTTCAATAGCTAGTACTAGTATCGCTTATTTTGGTTTAATTTTGATAAAAATCAAAATCACTGTACTTAGTTTTTTTAGCATTAGAAAGAAGGTAAGCGATCATGACGTGTATTTTTATTGCAAAACACTTTTAAAAAATAAGTCACGGCAAATATGTAACAAATTATAAATCATATACGATAATTTTATTCTTTTTGTTCTCATAAGTAATAGTTACTAATGAAAAAAGCGGATTTTCAATAAGGAGTCACGTAAAGATTACCTTTATGATACTATACTTGGTAAACTCCAACTAGTTAGTAGAAAAAGGCGCGATTTTCAAATATTCTATGAGAGACCAACCCTTAGCACCTACATTTTTCAAATATGCCGCTATTTTCTACTGATAAGTTGGGGTTGACGAAGAATACAAAAAAAAATACAGATACAAGTTTACACGAACAATTTCCAGCCTTTTTCGTACATTATCTAATTAGTTAATTACACATTATATTAATATTCTGGCTCATAAAAAAACTTAAAATGTTATTACACAGATTAAATATCTTTTTCACGTCAGCAGCTCGAACAAGGGTACTTTGGTGCTTAAAAACAGTGAGCAAAATCGCATTTTGCTCACCGAGTGAGACAAAATAACATTCAAGTGACCTTTAGATTCGAATGTCATTACAACGTGCGGGGCCTAATACAAGTTCGAAATATTTGGATTCTATTGTCTTTATCCCTTTCACGTTATTAGCAAAAAGAAAGAGACAAAAAAGTGCATACGTAATTCAACGGTATATTGACGGTTTATAATAGACCCCCGAAATAAGTCAGACCGCATCGTTCCAAAACACCCTACGAGTCTTCATTCGTAATAATTAATTAATGAAATAAAAGTTTAAAATTTAATAAAAACACCATATTTTACGTATTTTATTAATACAATCAAAACAATGAACTTATACAAATTTACGCAATTGTTACGCAGTAAATAATTCTACTTAACTACTTTTAACGATCTCTACTATAGTTGACAAATAGTAGTATCCGCAATTCGGACCGGATCTTACAAAGTTTTTTTTTACAAAAAAAAAGTTGTCGATTGAACTGTCAATTGATGTTCGTTAATTCATTATTTTATTGAAATTTCTTTCGTTTTGTTTTATGGCGGTAATTAAAGTTAATTGACAGAATACCTTCAGAAAACATGAGTGAAATAGTGATCCGTCTGTCTGGATTACATTTTTTCAGGTTGTATTTTTTGATGGCTGACTGACGTGAAAAATTTTGTGTACTACGCGAGATCAAAGTTATTTACATCTCGTGCGCTTTTGAGTCCCTTACTACGCTCAAGATTCTAAATTAGATTCACTCGCTACGCTCGTGAATCTATTATAGAATCTTTCGCTTGCACGGGACTCAAAACAAGCACTCGAAGAAATATCAAACTTTGCTCTCTTGTTGTACAAATAACTATTTTATGCAAAACATATCAATGTTTTCAATAGATATTCTTAATTCTTTTCTCGATTTATTTCTTCTATTAAGGAGCCTATAAAGTGTCCCACTGCTGGGCAGTTTATCGTCCGACAGTCGGCGGGGGATCAGACACGGTTCAAATTATCGGAAGCGCTCTTCCGATATCAGATGTCGGAAGGCGCCTATGAGAAAAACAGCTGCTCGAGAGTGCAATTGGCATTAAGTCCGCCTTTTTGCGTTATTTATCGTTTTTCAGTAATAATGATTTATTAAATGTTCGCTCGCTTGCTGAGAGGTCCTTGATAATCCCTGTACGTTTAATTTGCATGTACTATTTTTATATAACCTATTAGGCTATAATAATAATAAATAGTAATAATGATTTATTAAATGCATAAATAAATACACAGAAACACGTATATCTTACATTTTAGTTCCTTCCGACATCCGATATGTGAAAACGCTTGTGATCGGACAATGTGAAAACGCTCTTACAGGATCACTCGTGCGATATCAAATGAAAAGGCAATTTGAAGAATCGCAAATATACCTTTTGTATAATCATTAAATTAATAGTTAATTCATGGTTGTGCATCAACCCGGGAGCGACTGTGCTAGAGAACCCCAAAATTCAGCGTGCATGGGATGACACTATCTCTAAAGCTACGTAAATAGACAACCTCATTATGAGCGCCGCGGGAGTGGACCGGGCTTCTGGCAGTGTCGCAACCAGAATCGGGAGCATGGTTGCACGCGTTGCCTGCGCCCCAATTGGGCACCTTACTCGACAGTGACCCACTGCGCGTGGCCGTTGCTCGCCGCCTGGGCTGCGATGTATGCCAACCACACTTATGCATCTGCGGTTCCATGGTGGGTGCTGACGGCCACCACGCACTGAGTTCTCGTCGTTGCGCAGGTAGGCACCCGCGTCACCGTACCCTCAACGATACTGTCTAGAGGGCCGGGGGGCTCAAGCACCGATAGCAAACGACCCGATGGCCTGAACCCAGTACCATGGGAACGGGGGCGGTGTTTGGTGTGGGACGCTACGTGCGTCAGTACCTTCGCCGCATCCCACATCAGCCGTACCTCGCGCACGGCCAGAGCGGCAGCCGAAACGCAAGCGGCTTTAAAGTGGCAAAAATATGCCCCTATTTGTCCAGGGTTGCTGGGGAGCGGACGCAAAACGTTTTACACGCGAACTAGGCCGTCGTCTCAGGCAAAAGTGGGAGGGTCCCCGCTCCGAGTCGTTCCTAGTGCAAAGGCTGTCCATGGTAATTCAGCGTGGAAATGCTGCAAGCACCATGGGCGCCTTCGTTCGCACCGGGGTCGGCGGGGAGCGGTTTGTTACTGTAAATTTTTAGTTTTAATCTTTAGTTTTACTTTCTTAATATATGTAATAATTTTATAAATAAATATTATTCAGAGTTAGAGTTAGTTATGTTAGTTTTAAGGTAAAATAAATATAAATAAAGAAAAAAAAGAATATAGACAAAAAATGACCGTTCCATCTAACTGTGAATTGTGATAAAATTAACATCTCACTTTGAGAATTCGAATCTGCCTCCAAAAGCCTGTCGATATTAATATTATGTGCCTATGTAATTATATTTATAAGACAAAATTTTGTTAGAAGATGCGAAATTTCAGAATTGAATAAGAATTTATATTAGCGATAGAATAGAATTGACATTGATGGGTAATTCGACCAACATTGCTTATAAATTCGGCGGAATAAAGCGAACAAAGCCAGAGCGAAGGCCATAATCTTCATAAATCAACCTGCGTGATGTGTGCAAATCTTAGTTGTGCCATAAAATAATACTTATATATAGTGTAACCACAACAATGCAGCAGCTACGCGTTGTGACTTGAGCTCGATTCTGATTGTATTATATTGTTCTGAAACTGTTAGGGATTGATCAATCAGCTGTCAATATAGTGACATTTTTGGTTCAGAAATGGTAAAAAAATATCCCTGTCGCGTGGACTGATTCACCATAGCCAATAAGATATTCGGATAAGCCATAAGGCTTAGCCGCGTTTTCATACTTTCATATGTAGATTACGTATAAGTATGTAGATAGGATGGGGTTATAATGCGTTACAATGACATTGCTATATAGATTTGAATATTTTAGGCATTTTCCTTGTGTTGTACCCATATCAAAAGATTCATTTTTTTACGATTTGTGTTTTGTATATTTTAATAATAACTTACATAAAATATTTGCATACTTAATAACGTTGACTCATACATATTACGTGAGTAATAAAATACAGTCATTGTCATACAGTGCTAGCAGGTCCCGAAACAGAATGACAGAACACTGCTTAATCCTACAAATTGAAGCTGCTGTGTTTGGACTGCAGGTGAACGTATCCAAGACAGAATATCTTGCAACGGCAAGACTGCCTGCGAAACCTGAGACCATCTGTGTAAGGAACCAGATTATTAACGGCGTGGGCAGCTTCAAGTATTTAGGATCCACAATCACCTCCCGAACGGACGAGGAAAAAGTGGCTGTGACAGAATCGGACAGACAGACGGACATGACGAATCTATAAGGGTTCCGTTTTTTGCCATTTGGCTACGGAACCCTAATAAGTCTTTTTACTATGAAGGGAAAACTTTTTGCGATAACTCAAAAACAGCTTAACTGATCATGTCCGCTATAGTTTTCATTTAATGTCTTTCTTAAGCTCTACTTTCACGATTTTTTTCATATTTTTTGGACCTATGGTTCAAAAGTTAGAGGGGGGGGGACACATTTTTTATTTCTTTCGGAGCGATTATCTCCGAATATATTCACTTTATCAAAAAATGTTTCTTGAAAACCCCTATTAGTTTTGAAAGACCTTTCCAACGATAACCCACACTCTAGGGATGAAGCGAAAAAAAAAATTTCACCCCCACTTAAGTGTAGGGGAGGTACCCTAAAAAAAATTAAATTTTTAGATTTTATTGTACGACTTTGTCGGCTTTATTGATTTATATATCCATGCCAAATTTCAGCTTTCTAGCACTAACGACCACGGAGCAAAGCCTCGGACAGACAGACAGACAGACAGACAGACGGACATGGCGAAACTATAAGGGTTCCGTTTTATGCCATTTGGCTACGGAACCCTAAAAAGGATATAGATAGGTGCTAGACACAAATGCTTCTACTACTGTGGCAAATTACTAAGTTCAAAGCTGCTCAGTATAAGCTTTAAGATCGCCATCTATCGAACCATCATCAGGCCCGTTGTCACCTACACCTGTGAAATCTAGGCCACAACCCAGGTAAAGCTTGCGGTATTCGAGAGGAAAGTGCTACGAACAATTTATGGTCCGTTAAAGGAGCCTGACGGTAGCTACCGGAAGCGGTTACTAAGGATCGCAACAACTGGAGGAAGATAGTGAAGGAGGCCAAGACCCACAAAAGGTTGTAGCGCCATCGGAAGTAAGAAGTAAGTAAGTAAGTAATAAAATAAAGTCAAATAGGTAATTTATTTTCCACATTAATAGAAAATAGAATAAAGTGAAACAGACACGAATACCGAGTGGACGGAAAAACTGGACGATTTGAAGAGACCTTTGCCCAGCAGGGGGATAACAAGTAGGCAAACAAAAAAGTTGTCAACCATGTTACTTCTCCAAAAGTAACATATTAATTAAGTTACTCGGGACACATATTTATTTTTATGGTAATAAACGTATGTTAGAGTTAGACCAAGCTAAGTCGGCAGCGATTTTGATAGCCCAGACCGTGAAAATGTTATTTAAACATCATAATTGATTGGGTTGACTGGTAGAGAATGCCTTTTGGCATTAAGTCCGCCTTTTGTGCGATAATTTTTCTTTTGTGCAATAAAGTTTAAATAAATAAATAATAAATAATTTCATAGAAGGCTATTCTGGGCTATCAAAATCGCTGCTAACTTAGCTTGGTCTAACTCTACGATATATTTGGCCACTAGGGTCCTCACGGTTTATTTGATGGTGACTGACGAAATGTTTAGTGTGCACAACAAAATGTCATCGTCAGCTTAGCATACACCCCTAAGTCTTACTACTGGATACAGAGCACTTGTCGTAAACAAGAGGACACGAAGCTACAGCCAGGCCCTTTCCTGTGCGGGTTGAAGATTTAACATGCATTTCCGAGTTGACGCATATATATTAATAGCATGTAATGCAGTTAGATATAGGAAAAAAGCCAAATGTCTTTTTTTTTTATTTTTTTTTTTTATACTATGTCGGTAGCAAACAAGCATACGGCCCGCCTGATGGTAAGCAGTATCCGTAGCCTATGTACGCCTGCAACTCCAGATGATTATTGTCTGATTAACAATATCCAATTTATTTTTATTTCTGACAAGCCGTTTCGCGCTCGCGGGCCTACTAATTATCTCAACATCCTTCGTCTTCGTTCCAGAAAACTTATAAAACTTATGATACACACCTTTTTGTTGATATCTAAGTAGGTATAATGACGACGTAGTTTTGTAGGTCTTGTCTGAAACATTTATTTCATCAACGTTATTGCCTAAAAACTTGCCTAAAAAGTTCATGTCATAAATTCCGAGGCCTTGGTAGCAGGTAAAACAAGCCTCAAACCGGGGGACAAAATGTAATCGAAAGTAATCCGTAAGTATATAACATATATTTCTGACCCGCTGGAAAATATTACTGAGCGCCATCTGCCTGTCTAGAATTCTCTTACGCTGAGTAAAACGTTATGAAAACTCCTCGAGTTCAAATAAGTTTCACTGAATTGCATTTATACGTCTAATAATTTATAACCTGAGTGTTTTAATCTAAGTATTTTCTAGTTGACGTATTACACTGTCAATATTCGAATAAATGTCAAAGTTGTACGTATACACTATACCTATAACTACATGTAAACGTATGTAAGTATTTTTTTTATGTAATAGGCAGCAAACGAGCAGACGAGCCGCCTGATGGGAAGCAGTCATCGCCGCCCATGGACATAAGCAACATCGGAGGAGCCACTTATGCGTTGCCAACCTTTGAGAACCCTAAAAACCTGCTTCTTGAAGAACCCCATGTCATAGCGCAAGGGAAACACCTCAGAAGATGTTTCCCTTGCGCTATGAAAAGGTGCACGTTCTGGGAAAAAACGAGCGAGATGCCCGCTTGTTCTTGGTTTGCCACGTGTCGAGAAAGTGAGGATGAACTTTGTTTCTTTGGCGGGAGGTGCGGTGATAAAAACGTGACGATGGCACCAATTCAAAAAAATCTTCAGAACATTCCCCATTGTACAGACGGTAGAACAGGCATAGAGAGCCAACGTCTCTCCGAAGACTGAGAGGTTCCAAACCGACTGTGAGATCGGGGTCACCAACAATACGAACTGCCCGACGTTGGATGGAGTCAAGTGGAAGAAGTTGGTATTTCGGTGCTCCAGACCAGAGGTAAGAACAGTACTCCATATGTGGTCGAACCTGCGCTTTGTATAACGAAAGCCGGTGACCTGGTGTGAAGTACTGTTTCGCTCTATTGAGCACCCCGAGCTTCTTAGAGGCCAGTTTGGCTTTGAGTTCCAAATGGCCCCGAAACTGGACTTCGTTCGTAATGTCGACACCGAGTATCCCGATACTCTCAGAAATGGTAAGGGGAATGTTCTGGAACTTAGGCGCTAAGACAAATGGGATTTTCTTAGCGGAAAACGCGCAAACTTGTGTCTTACTGGGGTTAAACTGGACGAGATTACGTTTACCCCACTCGGATACCTGCTCAAGAGAGGCCTCGATTTCGGACACAAGTTGCATTCTGCATTCCAACACCTGCTCACGAGAGGCATTTGCACAACCTGTATAGAAGCTATCACCCGTGCTGTCATCCGCATAGCAATGGATATGAAGGATGAACAGTGTAGGTGACAGTACAGATCCTTGGGGTACGCCGGCGTTAATGGGCCGATCTGAGCATTGTCCGTCGATGACAACTGCAATGCTACGCCCAGATATAAAGCTCGCGACCCATGAGCTGGTGGTCCTCAAGGTACGCTAGGAGCAGGTTGTTAACCACGCGCTCCATCACCTTGGAGAGAAGGGAGGTAATCGCAATCGGCCGGTAGTTGGAAGGGTTTGTGCGGTCACCCTTTTTAGGAATTGGATGGACCCAAGCAGTCTTCCAGGATGACGGGCATTTACCTGAGCAGTATGAAAGCGAAAAAAGGCGCGTTAAAACCGGAGCTAGCTTTGGAGCGCACGTTTTTAGCACAATAGCGGGTATACCGTCGGGCCCACTGGACTTATTGACATCGAGACCAAAAAGTGCACGCCTTACTACGCTTTGAGTGAAGCGGACCTTAGGCATGGAGTGCTCACAACGTGGGATGGTGGGTGGTGTGCTGCCCACGTCGTCTAGTGTCGAATTTGACGCAAAAAGAGAACATAAAAGACAGTCGTAAGTACAGCCGACGTCAAATATATGTTTTATTATATTATATATTTTTCGCATTTTTACAACGGAGTAAAGTGCAAAAGTGTAGGTACTTAAAGATATCTTTGTAGTCAAGTGCACCAGATGGATATCAAAAAGATTAATATACTAAGAAGATATCCCTTACTAATTATTATCAATAATAGTAAGTTAAATTCAGAGTCACAAGTACATATGTATAACCTATACGGCTACCATCAGTGAACACTGACATATTACTACGTATGTAATCGCATGTTCATGTAAGTTACGCTGACGTTAGCGAATATGTGTATGTGGATAACTATCACTATACACATACACTACACGATAGGTACACATACATACACTACACATAACATGCGTGTGGTAAACGCAGTCTAAATTAATTTTAATTTACAAGTATGACGTATAATGTTTCAGACGAATTAAATTAAAAGTAATAAATTTACTATGCAATGACATGTTTATTTAAGACGATAAGTAATTAAAATCCGGCGGTCTAATTTAGTAGGTGTATTTTATTACAATTACATATTACCATCGCTACCTACCTTTAATTACGTATCCAAGTACCTACGTTTAATTACGATTTAACAATCTACTACGAGCAGTCGATCTGAGACTTAACATTAATAGTTCATGAAAGAATTAAATACGAAAAAAAATATTTACCTATCCTTGATTGGTAATTGGTCAAATCTACACTAAATTAATGTTTACACTAAACTTATTCCGGAAGCTTTATACTTATACTTATTATTCATTTGTAGTTTTACATGTATGTAAAATGTATAATTGTTGATGCAAAAAAAAAAAAATTACTTACTTATGCAATAATACGCTTAATATATTATAATATATTAGGGAGCTGGAAGGGGTAGACCTCGGCGGACTTTCTCGGATCAAATCGGGGAAATCCTGAAGAAAGGCCGGGTCAAGAGCACCCTAAATCGACGAGCGTGTATGAGGAATGTCATGAAAGTAAAGGAAACGAAAGAGGTATGTCAGGATCGTAGCAAGTGGAAATCCGTGGTCTCTGCCTTCCCCTCCGGGAAATAGGCGTGATTATATGTATGTATGTATGTATATTATAATACGTATGTGTAACAGATATAGTTCGTGTCATCCACGATGACGCGCAGATTTGTCAGATCTAACCTTTAATAACATGACACTATGAGTCAAGGCACGCGTCTTCGTGTATGACACGTTATATTCCCTCGTAAATAAGAGTTGGGAAGCAATCGATTCAATAAATAATTTTGGAGAGGAATCCTTTGCGTAAACATAATATCTTTCTATTGACCCTGCAACCTTTAATATTGATATATACTGTCCCATTCAGGTAGAAATGATTCTTAGTTTCACCGTCCTATCATTCTACGTAGGGTTTCCTATTTCTTAGACTTCTTTTTAGGGAGCGAGCATTTCTAAAAATATTTCATCAATCAATGTTATGTTACAAACGATGTGAAAAATTATGTGCGAGGCGTTGTTTTTTTTTTTGACATTTAGTTACATTTACAGGGAGCACTCCCTTTCACATATAAAAAAGCATTGATTAGCTAACTCAGGTTACAAATGAATTTCCGACATAGTGTAATTGGTACTTTTAATGCAGATTTAGGATGGTTAATCCGAAGAATTTTTCATTTACTCCATAACGGACTATAGGTATGCTTAAAAGCTTCTTAAATAATCCGCAGAATAATGTAGGTTTTGTATCAAATATCAATATAAGTAATCGTAGGCTACACGTATACGAGTACCTTGATACGTACTAGGTAGTTATACTCAAAACAAAAAATCACCATGTTGCTCCAACCCAATTCATTTGAGACCAACATATATTAGTGCAGAATGAAATGTCACATTAGTGTACAAAAAATGGTAGGTGTCGCTGACTCACAAAAGTCAAAAAAAAGTTTGAAATATTTGACATCAAAAAACACCAAGTTAATGTTGACCTAGAGACGTCTGGTTTTTTGCAAAATTATTCCTCTTCAAGTCATTAAAACATAACTTAATTTCAAAAGAAATAAATCGGTTGTTTTTTAAATATTTAGAACAGTAAAGAAAACTTTGAAGTCACATTTCATGAAAACTGTCAATAATTATGACATAAAACTTGGCAGATTAATAACTATCATTACGAGCGATACATAGGATTTATTCATGGGCTTAAAGTCCAGGGGCATTTTTGTTCCCTTACACGGCTATAGCCTTTGTAATATGTATTTAATTTCTCAGGGATTTCATTATTTTTCCTGGCAGTTATGGGCCCAATTCCACGGGAATTTCTGTCAAACTCAGTGCAGAAATTCCCGTAAAATTGGGAAGAACTCGAATTCCACGAGTAGTAGCTATAGCGTATAATGTAAATAAATACTAGCCGCTGGCCATGCCGGTTTATGATTGCGGTATTTTCGTGAAAGAATTTTCGTGGCGGTTACAGCTATTCATGCTCCCAAAAACACGGGCGTCATTAATTTATAGAATACGTTATCCTTTGTGTAAAGAGAGACAAAAACAATACCTTTGGCAGATCTCCATGAAACATACAACAGGTATAATTAAAAAATCTGAATTCGGGACTGTTTTATACAAAATTCCCGTGGTTAATTTTTTTTTGTCATTATAACGACGCACAATAGCCTAGAATGCAACGTTTTCAGCTTGAATGCAAGCGGCAATTTACGGTGAATATTATCACCTAACCGGACCCATCGGGAATGTTTCCGCTGCAGAATTGTGCGGAGATTTTATCTCATTTGCTATCGTCGGTTGAATATGCATTTATGGGAGGTGTACACTTACGGAGAAGCCCGCCGGGCTGTGGCGGGATCGATCTAGCGCAGCCGGGCTGCACCGGCCATCTGGACCCGCGTGTTGCTAGCCTCCAGGCACTGCAGGCTCCGATCACTGATGATGTTCAGCTACGTTATCACTTTCAATTCAATACACTAAATTCAACTGGAGAATATAACCGTCACTTCAACTTTTAAAATAACTAAACACAACACATCCAATTTGAATGACAATAGAACTAAAATAATTTTCTTAAAGCTGTCGGAAATTAGAATAAGTACATATCTTTTTCAAAAAGCCCAATTCGCCCTATTTTACCATTCACGGTTTTGGTACTCGTAACAGTCGTAACTACCAACTAATGTTGCCTATCCGGATAACTCAGATTATCAAATTATCATAGTTCATTATCTATAGATCGATCGCTCAAGGCCCCGCCGCCCGATTGCGCACACCTTGGATCAATTATATTTCAGCATTGAACTTATATGAGATTTTAACCACGCTAACATACTTTTGTTAGCAATGATGTAATCGTTAACGACCAAATGAATTAGCAATATTTCCTAATGTTTCGTTTACTTCACGAAGACTGGCTGAAAAATAATCAGTGTTTTTTTTATGAATCACCAGATAGCGCAACGTGACTACTATGACAATATTAACCATCTGTGTTCTTGGACACCATAATTCTTTTGAGATTATTATCTACCTAGCTCAAGATTAGCACCGCAAACAACTCAACTGTTCGTCCGCTTCATGTCATCATCTCTTATAAGTAGGTATAAGTAAGTTTAACGATTAATGTAGGCTAGCTATAATTTTAATCTAATTGCCAATCTTAGAAATATGTAGATATTTAGTTTTCATCAGAAACTAGTAAATATTCAAGACCGACACACCATCATACAACACCGCGTTGGTTACGTGCCTTTATAAATATTCTTCCATTTTAGCTTTATACGCTACTGCAATTTTAAATGGAAAAGTACAATTAAAGCACCATAAAACCATTTTCAAAATTTTTCGTCATAATTATCGAACTTATAAAATAATGTAGCTAACTATGTGCATTGGTCACATTACACACATCAGATTCCTTATTGCCAACGTAGAACACTTGTATCATTATGTACTATTTCCGAACTGTGTAATAATACTAAAAAAAAAAACAATGTATCTACCTATAGATATTTTTATTTCATTGCGCTTCAGAATTTTAACACATATCTTTTCTCAGGACTTAAAATGTTTTATTTATGCCGTGAATCTACTTTTCTAACTATAACTGCGGTCATACAAGTCTAATTTTATGTTCTCAGATTATCACATTCACATTCATTATCTATAGATCGATTGATTATAAATAGCGATACGGTTGCAGTTTCATATAAAAATAATTAAAATTTAAAAATACAACTTAGACGTTTCTTACTGCGGTGTATGCGGGTTGTCAGTCTTCTTTATTTACTAGACTCTGGATGTAGTTGGTATATCATTCTTCCATGACTTCAAATTTTATGTATTTTAAAGTAGTTATAATGGTTTTCATAGGTACCTATGTACGTATCTAAAATAATAAATTAATCGAATGTTTACTTTAAAACGCCCTATTATTTGTTTACGCAGTTCTCCACTCCTACATATACACACAGTAAAATATAAGTAATAAAATTGATAACCTTTTCAACAAAACTTCAATGACTTGGAATGTAGCCGAGAGAGACCCCGGGACCTCTCCAACAGTATAATACATCCTTCTAGGACCGGGCGGAAGGTCCTCGTATTGAACAAATATTTATACCTAAATGATAGCTGACAAGTGGGTTCCTCCCTAAAATCTTATACGAAAGGTATAGATCTACATACGAGTATACACATCTAAAGTTTACAGCATAATCAAATAATTTGTATATTATACAAATGCATTATTCTAAGCTACCGAAATTTGGCTATAATATTGTTATTTTACTTAAGCTTCGAGTTTTAAAAAGAAAGCAAACATCTTTATTTAGGCGTAGGTAAGTAATTTAGGTAGGTACTAAGTTTAAATTTAAGGAAGATTCAGTTTTACTCATTAATCTGCCGAATTCGATTAGCAAATAAACAACCTAATGCCGTTTGTTACTAATTCCTATCAAGGGAGTTTGTTAATGAAGAAAGTTATGCCCTATTAATTTAACTTCATTGTTTCAGAAATCAATTAATTCACCAACATGGGCAGTTATTTATTAATGTTTATGCGAGAAAGTTTGCGCGTATCAGAATAGAATCGTACCGACGGCGGGTTAGAGGAAGTGGTCTTATACTGTACACGTGTAGTTCACGCGGGAGCGATACCGCGAGCGACTGGGTCGCTGGCGACGGGCGAGACGCGGCGACACGAACTGCGGGCAGCCGGCGGGCGGCGGCAGCGCCGAGGAAGCCGCCGGGCGCACGGGCGCTCGGGCGGGCGGCGCAACAGATACGTACGCCACAGGTTGTCCGGGGCAGTGCGGCGCGCCCCACACCCCACTTCGCGACGATTTACATCCTCATTATCGTCTCCAGACCCCGCATTTACTATTCACCACCATCTTTGGACTCTATTTTCCCCCAACATGAAAGATCAAAGAAACTATACAATATTAGTCAACTGAAAATATGGGGTTTTCCTCCTCGTTCCAGATTTAATATCCACTAAAATTATTTTACCCAAGTAACATTATAATAACACTTATCAATTATATATTTATTACTTACATCACAGCTTTTGTTAATGAAAGAAATATGTACGTCAGACCTAAAGCGTTTTTCCCATAATTTACTCGTAATATATAACCAGGGGTCGGACAAAAAGTGCGGATGACGTCAAACCACTTATAGGTGATTTCAAATAGTATTTTTGATTTTCATAAACAATTATCACTTATCATTTATCAACCTCTTTATTAAACGATATCGCCACTTGAAATGAGTAAGTACGTTTTTGACTGACACATTGTCAATCAGATGAACAATAAATTGACTTCGTTATTGTTTAGCTATTGTGTCTTCACGATTATATTTAGCTAAAATTTATATTTACTAATGTATAAGAAAACGCTCTAAAATGTCATCTTTACTCGAATATTGTGGCAATTTTCCGTTTTTGGAGGTACGTGACAAACACGTATACTGCTTTTGCTGTAATCAAAATATACCAACGATGGTAAGCAATATTAAAAGACATTTGGAGACAACCAAACATGTCGGAAACGTAGAAAAAAAGGGCAAAGTGAATTTAATATGAACCTTACAAATTTTATGATAGCAGCAAACATACCCTGGGTGCAACTACAGAATGAAAACTTCCGTAATTTCATAAAAAAATACATAAATGTATTATTAATTCCATGGATTTATTTACGATTATTTTGTTACTTCATTAATACTACTTTGTTACTACATGTCACACGGAAGTTTAAATACAAACTCAAACATCATCCTGTGTGCAAGATTACGTCATTTTTACGTCATCCGCACTTTTTGTCCGACCCCTGTATATAACTATAAGAGAAAATCGAGGGAATATTTTATGACATATAATTCAGCCCTTTTGTTCTTATTTTCCCTTTGAAAGTTTTGCCTCAGAGCTTTACATCTTTACTTCATAAGCTTACAAACGTGATTTTATTACAATATTAGGCTTATACTTTTCAAATAACAAATAATCCGGTTTGCCTGACGGACGTCATCATATCAATACTATGACAGCCATACTCGTATGACATAGATATACAATTGAATATTGGGATAAACAATGTTTAAATTTTAACATAAGACTAAGTTTTTTTAATATCCTAGATAATAAAATGACAGTTTCATTTTTTTTATTCTACGTCGGTGGCAAACAAGCCTACGGCCCGCCTGATGGTAAGCTTTCTCCATAGCCTATGTACGCCTGCAACTCCATAGGAGTTACATGCGCGTTGCCGACCCTAACACCCCTCCCCCCCTCGTTGAGCTCTTGCAACTTGCGGAAGAGTTAATAAATGAGTGTATATTGTTATTGAGATGTAACTTAAATTAAATTTGGGTGTACGATGACACTGGGTATTTTGATACTTAATATATTTTTATTTACGGGAAAACGTAAGGTAGTAGGTATGTACAAAACAATACCTGTGGCGGATTACTGTTGTGGAATATTGGACATAACTATAATTTTGATTATTGTTAATAAAAAGATATTCAAAATAATTTTCCTGAAAAAGTATATATTACAGCTTAATTATTTACCTTACTAAGATGCGACTTACATTACATAATACACCCACCAAACGGTTTTTTTTCTTCTATTTTATAAATTCTCGGTCTCGGTCTCGGTCTCGGCCGAGAATCCCATTGAATCTCGGTCTTGGTCTCGTTCTCGGCCGAGACAGAAAAAGCATTCTGGGTCGGACCTTAAAAAATATACGCATTTTAACAACCCCAATACAAAGAAGGTGTTCAAAGTTGATTTGATATATTTTATACAATTCCTGAGAATCCTGAGTCAATTAACAAGGCAAGCATCCTGAGTCAATTAACAAGCATGTACTATTATATTGTCATAACTTGAGTACTTCTCAATTATTTACTTTTAAGAAAATCGAATTTAGCGAGAAAATAACATTCCTAATAGTAAAAGTGACAGTAAAGCTTAGCTTAAAGCCCATCTTTGTGCCTTTAAGTTTCAGAAGGAAGATTTCCTATTTTCTTTTCTTTTTAAGAATTCTTCCCCCCTTGTTTTAAAGTGACGAAATTCTGAGAAAATACGAGGCTTTTATAGACTTTTCTTCATTTCGAAGAATATTTCAATAACATTGCGAAGTCGCACTTTTACCAATCCCCTTGTGACGGAGTTCTGAAGCGATAGGTATTCGACTTTTAGATGATAACTTGTGGCATGGCGAGATGGCGTTTCTATGAAAAGGGGTGACGTCACCCTTTAATCATCTGATTTTACTACTCGGTGGATTTGCTCAAATTCAAAAATAATATTAATAATTTAGACCGCCTGTTGTCTGCCTCTAAATTTAATCAATGGTTTATTTTTCTTGTATATTTTTACTGAGGTGTGCCAATAAAGAGTATTCTATCTATCTATTATCTTTCGCATTTGTCTCCTTCCCGTGTTTACAAAACTTGAAACATTTTTTTAAATACCTACATAATTTTAGTAAAGGCACGTTGGGGTAGATAAAAAGTCCACCGTAATCCTGAATCGCGTGTAATATTTTTAGTGCTGATGTTGTTTGTTGCCATTTTGTTGTTTCGTCATATCCATCCGTCCGTATGTCACAGCAATTTTACCCAATAACTATAAAAGTTAAAAAAACGCGGTACATTATTCGATAGGTCTTTAAAAAAATTCAACTCTTGGTTACTGGGTAAAATAGCTGTGACATATGGACGAACGGATATATTAGTCTTAACATGATTCATAAATAATAAATCCCGTATTAACTGCAAAGTTTCATCGTTTTCAGCTGTCGCACAAACATGTTCTCGTAAAATTTCTGCTTAATGTGACAACACTGGCTCGACAGCTTGATACACGTATCATGTTCAGCATGTTTTAAGTACCTACCTACCGAGCATGATGGATCAACATCAAAAATATGTACACATTTTCCACCGTATTACAATGGTATAAGATAAAAAAGTGTAATGGTATATTTGACTTTGAAAATACTTGAAAATATCTGGAAAACTGATGCAGCGATGTTTTAATAAAAATACCTGTACAACCAACGGCGGCGGCGTACAATTTTAATAGAAACACGTTTCAGTGTTTTTTTTCCTAATTAAGAGTATCCGTGACGCTTCATTTTCATTAATTAAGTAAATTGGAGTTTACTCTTCTTTGTAAAAGATACTTAGAAGCGTAAAAAATAGATTTTCAACTAAAATTGTATTAGGTCCTATGCCTGTTGCATTGTCACCAATGCAGACCAAAGAAAAATATTTGCTGAACTTTTGTGGGTATCTAATTTGTATTATTACAAGCTTTTATTTAACTTGTGTAACTTCCGTTACTTGTGAGTTGAGCTTGTTTGTATGTATGTAGGTATGTCAGCTGGGTCAATTCCTGGAAGCTAATTTCCGATTGAGATGAAATTTTGCATACATATGTAAATCGGATGACAATGCAATATTATGATGACATCGTGCATAGAGCTGATCTGCGGTGGCAGCATGGTTACATTTTTAACACTTGTCACTATACCCGTTACTTTCGCGCTTACATACTTGTTAGAACGTGATAGGTATAGTGACAAATGATAAAGAGCCGACCATCTTAGCCCTACTGATGATGGAGGCAGATAGTGGCTATGCGAACTCTGTGATAAAACAACGCAAACTAATTGTGTTTGGGGTTGTTAGAATTGTCTCGATGAGCATTAGTTGCCTGTGGATAGAATAGTACAGGCAGCGATGAAAGCTTGGCCATTCAGTTATCGTCCGCCTTGCTCACGCCAATATATGTACGTACAAGCACGAGCGAAATGGAATTACATTATTTAGATGTGATTTTGATGTCAGAGCGTTCACGTTCGAGTGGCCTGGTAAATAGTTAGTCACTGGTAGTCATGAAATTACTAAAACTCGAACAAGATCAAATAGCTCCAAAGTCCGTAAGTAGCTATTTTATCATAGGAACTAAATATTTTGAAAACAAAACAAATCTTGCTCAATTTGTTGTTTGTTTCTTAATGTGTATTTGCGCAGTAACACTTTAGAAAAGCTTTATCCTAGTACAGGTCTCTCCGTCACGAGTGTTTGCATTGCGCCCTTGTCGATAAACGCTCTCCACAAGATTGTGAGCGTATCGATTTCCATTAGGATAACACAGAAATTGAAGCAATGTCGGATTGATAAGCGTTAAGGTACGTAATCTGACAAAAACAAACTGGAATCAGGATAACCGATATTCAGGGCAATTCAAGTTTTATTTATTAAACCTTTAGTCAGTTTAAGAAGTGACGTTTTTGGTTGAAGGTCGATATAATGGCCAATTCAGCAGGACCAAAGGAGATTGGATCCATTTCATATTGGAATGGTGTCAGATCCATGTAAGATCAGTATCATATTATATTGTTGGAATTGGCCTGATTAATTGTAAAAATACAAACATTAGTTATTGTTTAACTCTTCGTGCTAATATTGATACCAGAGTAAGCGAAATTCCAAAATTGAACCACGAGCGTAGAGAGTACTTCAAAATGGGGAATCTTAAGCGTTGCGAGGGTTAAACAAAATTGCCTACCGAGTTAACACAACATTTTTACCATAACAGCGCGAGGAAAATACGAGTACTTATATATACTAACTGCGAAACATTATAACTCTAAATTAACGCTATTAAATATTAATCATTTACAATTATCACTTAAAAGTCAATCGACTTGAGGAAATAACTCAAAATCTGCATCAAATTAATTTGGCGCTCTTGAGGATAAAATGCAAATTTTATTTAGTTCTTTTTTAAGATTAAAGAGAGAATTTATATACGAGCTGTGAAAAGTAGCGTCACGATTGTTGTTAATTTAAAAGTGTACATATTTTCACATATTTACGCAAAGAAATGTTTTCTAAAGTTATTAATAAAACTATTGATTTAATAAAAATTTAATAGTCAGCTATATTTACTGTTTCGACACAGGACTAAAACTCTTAGAATGACATATGGTTTGATATGGCTATGGTTTGATGATCCATGTTCTTTAACTAATATGTGTTAAAATATCAAACGGTGTCGCCATCTACTCGAGTATAGGCCAAACGTATATCGCCATCTATTCGAGCATACTTTTTTCTTGATTTTTAGAGACACGTTTGTTTCTAAGACTAAAGTCGTACGTCGTATGCGTAGATATATCTTTGATACAAACACACCGTTTGAGTTGTAATCCATTGGGAATAAAATAAAGAGCAACGAAGCAGAACAGATAAAGTGAATTGGTCTGATTAGGTGCTCGCGTTACACAGGGAGGCGAACCACAAACGCTGAGGACAAATAGTTTCCGATAACTCTCCTGGCAATGGACATATTTTGTGGGTTTCGCAGAAACTGCGAGTAAACTCGGTTAGTCAACGTGGAACCTGACAAGTGGTTAGCTGATAAATTGATTTAACTAGGTAAAGTAAATACTTGAGTCTGCTTTGAACTTTTACAATTTAAATAGGTACTTCCTATTAAAATTGTCTATTTTAACTATGGAATTAGTTAGTGCTTCTGGGCATTTTCCGTAAATTGACAACCATTGTGCCTATTTTGCGTGAAATCGAGGTAGCGCTACTCTAACCACCCCAGCTCCTCCACGAAGCCTAGCAATTGTTTCAAGTTGCTAACTGCCTCCTTTAGTGTGTGTGTGTGTGTGTGTGTAACTATGGAATGAATAAGGAACTCAAGTAAATATGTTTTGGATGCACTTACACACTACAATTAGAATTTTTTATGACATCATCAGTCAATTCGTTTTGGCTGTTTTGTTACATACACCGTGTTTTTTATAGCTCCGTTAACTTTAGGGTATGGCCAAGTCTTTATGGCATAGATAATTTGCAAAAAAATGTTTTATTCATAATACCTAAATAATTAAATGCTGTATATAGTGTTGTTATATCACGGGAATTATATTTAACTCAGCCACGTAATTGAAAACTATGACAAATCAATATGGTGTCGAACTGTCGAACATCGATCATCCGAGTACAGGTACTACTTGCATTTAGTAGCAAATGTACAAACTCATACTAAACACTAATCAATATGTAAACAGGCTCTAAGACAAGTGTACGCTCGTAAGGGTCGTCTTATCAGAAAAAAAATTGTTTATCTCCAAAATGGAGTTAATTTAAATACCGGTGTCTTTGAGAAAGTAACTTAATTTAAATCCAGAAATGCACCTTGAAATTAACGGAGTTTTTAAAAACACACTATATACACAAGAATGGTCTAACGTGGTTGGATCCCTCAAAAAACAAGCAAAAGCGCATTATAAAGTGTATCCTTCTCACGAAGTATAGCAGACACTAAAATTAAAAGTTCAGAGCTACGTCAGAACAGACCCTTAAAGATGTCATGATTTTCAACTATGATCAAGAAAAAGATTGAGCCTCTTTGGCATTCAATTAGCCACACATAGTGAATCGAGTATATATAGTAGGTATATGTTCACCGCAACACCCAATTAAAAAATGAAGACAAGTATGGTTATACTAACTACGGTTATCATCAAAGTGTAGCTGAAGACAAATTTAATACCGTGCACTGTACCGTATTCAGAAACTAAAATTTAATAATTATGCCATATGAGGTCGATTCTAATTTAACAATTTGTAACGGCTTTGAACTGGTTTTGTCATGACCTTGATGATCGTTTTGGTGATTGGCGCGCATCTCATGCGCGACTTTCACTTCGTTTCGCATGCACCAAACAGCGTGAGGGATCTTCAAAGTCGTATCAAATGAAGATCAAAACTGTAACAATCCTTAAATCTGAATCGTGTATCTGCTCAGAAAAATACTATATTGCAAAGGGCTTGTGCACAAATCACGCGTGGTTGCATAGATCATGTTGGGGTATAAAGAGACCTCACGTGTATTTTTCTACAGTGAAAGAAAGTAATAAAAAAATATCTACCAGATGAGTAGATACTTTTTCTCGGTTTCGTTAAACATAAAACTTCGCTTCGCACTTTAAAATAGCGACTATAGTGAGTCTAATTTACGAAATTTTGGAGCGCGTATAATAAATATACATCATGTTCATAACGCTTATAGAAAAATAAACAAGATTTACTATAGACAATACTGTTTATCTTAAAATTAGGTCGTATGAAAATAATTTAAAAAAATACACGTGATGTTATGTGGCGGACGGGGTGGGGGGTAGCAAAGAACCTCACCAAATATCACCTAGGGGGAGGGGGGTCAAAAAGTAGTCGAAAAACCTCGCGTGATCTCTAAAGCTACAAGACTACATGAATAATAACACAACGTGGGATTACTTGTGATTCAAAATGATTAATTATTTCCTATACTTGAATAATTATGATATTCCAATGTATGTACTTCCTTTGTTGTTTTGTTTAATTTATTCTAGAAACATTCTAGACTAGTATTTTGTATACAATTGTTTTTTTTTTGTTTGACGATATTTTGTGAAAGTCTTAGTATTAAATTTGATCTATGAATTATATTCATTAGTATTATATATGGAATAATATTTAAATCAATAAATTGCTCTGATACGTGTAATTAGCTTAAGACAATAATATGTAATACTGTCTTACTATTCATAAGTGCTTGTTGCTAGGCCTGCATGAATAAAGTATATTTGAACTGAACTGAACTGTGCACAAGCCCTTAAAGCAAACGAACGCACACGGGTCGAATATCATTTTGGTCCCTCTATTGGACATTCGAGACAAAGCCCCTTAACGGCATTTCGAATTCAGTGTCGCAGGCCCTTTTGCGATGTGTTGTTTGTTGTACCTACACATTAGCTGGAGGACATTGTTGAAAGGGACCATCTTTTTGTTTAAGGAAATAGCTATTATAGCTACTTATAGGGTCATGTTTTCCGGAAAGGGTTTACAAATGGAATCTACAGATTAAGCGCCTGAGGACACCTGTGGCTCCCAGTCTGCGGAGTAATATAAACTTGATAAGCTTATAACGAAACAAATTAATTTAAGGTCGTCTGTGATTGTCATTTTTGAATAATTAGGACATACTTGACTAAAAGGTAAAATTAAATGAAAATGAGCGGATAATGTAGGTTGAATTTACTTTGAGAATTTATATGAATTAGGCGTTATTTACAAACTTCGCTCTCAAAATTAGTCTTGGTTTGTCACACAGCCTCCACCAAGCAAACAAAGCGAGTAAGTAGTTGGAAAAAACAACAAAGTCCGAACGATAAACAATTTGGGCACTGAGCGGGAAAGAGCATCTTATAGAAAAGTTTTAGGAATAGTTTCTGGAAGTGTTGGCTGAAGCTTATGGAAATAATGGACAAATTGATGGATCAACCTTAGATTAAACTTTATTTCAATAACATATAAATTATCTTTTAAAATACGGTGTTCTAGAAAGTTCGTTCAAGTTTTTACTACAACTTATCAGCCGTAGACAAATTGTCACTAAGCTTGACGTACACGGTGCCCGCGAGGCTTTGCAATTTGCAATGTGTCTGTTTTAAAAAGTGTAGTTTTCGTTGGAACGGAAGTCCAACCATTGCAGGAAGAAGTTGACAAAACTAGAATTATAAGACCATCTTATAAATCCAGTTTTGTCAATTGTCAGCGCAGCGCACAGTCTTTTAAAACACCCCAAAAAGTGAACCGGTCTTTTTATTCCACATTATGATAGATTATGGTGTAGATTATAGAAAAAGGCTATAGTTTGGTGTAAGAGTTGGATACGCTGTTATGGTTGATAAAAAAAATAAAAATATGGTTGATAAAAAAAATATTTCTTTAATTTGCTCTATCTAAATTACTGTTAGGCTTACAGAGCTGAAACTCAGCAGAATTGTGTATTGTATAAGGGTCTAATTATAATTTCAACCCAAAAAAAATATTGTAGTTTTATAACGAATTATTCGTGTTTTTTTATTTTCCGGTATCGGAATTTCGCTAACTTTGAAAATTATTATTTCATAATCTATGTGCAATAGAAACGCGGGAATTTCAGTCTAGTGTTTAAATCCACATAATCTATCATAATGTGGAATAAAAAGAACGGTTCACTTTATGGGGTGTTTTAAAAGACTGTGCAGCGGCAACAACGTCTTAGGGCCAACACACATACCCACGATACGATGCAGTATCTTATTAAGATGTAATCTAATCGGAGTAAAACTAATTCTAAAATTGAATGACCAACCTCAGAATCAATTTGATTTTGTGTTGGGCTAATTGATATTTTAACACTTGTATTATTTTCTTTAAAAAACGATTTTATAGAAAGTTAGCTCATATTATTACCTACTAGAATTTCACCAGCCAGGGACAAATTGCCGAAAATCAAGATAAGACACTGAAACTGTCAAATAACACCGCAAAGCTAAATCTGAAGCAGCAAACGTAGCGAAGAAAATAATACCGGGGCTGGCCGCCATTGTGGCCGTCGCCTCAAGGAACTTTACGTCCAAAAGATGCATACATTCATTATCTTTTAAAACGCGATAATCTAGAAATTTGGCGTAGGATTTTACAAGAATTTTACCGGCCATGGACAAATTGTCCTAAATTAAGATAAGACATGAGACTGACAAATAACAATACAAAGCTATCTTATGATACATGTCAAGTTAGTGTTAATGTGAAGCAGCGAGCGTAGCGAAGGAAATAATCCCGGGGCTGACCGCCATTGTGGCTGTCGCCTCAACAATGAGGTGATTAATGGCACGTGGCGCGTATCCGCCCGCCCCTGGCAAGTGCGACGTGAATGTGATTCTCCAGAGAGATGTTAACATTCGAACTCGCACAAAGATACGATATATATTGTTTGCTTTAAAAAGTGTAGTTTTCGTCGAGACAGAAGTTTTAAAGTCCGATTGGACATAATTAAAATTACAGGAGGTAATCTAAGACTAGCTTCAAACTTGATGAAACAATCTTATAATAAACTTTAGATTTAGCTGAGGTGATTGACATTAAACGCTTTTATTGAGAATTCCATAGTAAACTAATTTTTGTTATCTTTTAAAACACTGTTGTCTAGAGTAGCACAAGTAATTACAAAAAAAATACCAGGCAGGAACAAATTGTCCCAAATCAAAACAAGGTACTGAAAATGACAAATAACAACACAAAGCTAACATAAGATACGGGTCATGTTAGTGTTAATGTGAGGCAGCGAACGTAGCGAAGGAAATAATCCCGGAGCCAGCCGCCATTGTGGCCGTCGCCTCAACAATGAGGTGATTAATGGCACGCGGAGCGTATCCGCCCGCCCGTGGCAAGTGCGATGTGAACGAGATTCTCCAAAGTTCGTTACATGAGAACTTGCATAGATGTAGTATTTAATTTGATTTTCATAACCTGCGTCCAAGCTTTACAGTGCATGTTTTTCGTTGGAACGGAAGTATGCAGGAGCCATATGAACTAATTTGTTTGTAAACAGTTTACTGCAGACAAGACAGGTTAAAATCCCAACAAAAACAAAATATATACAATTTAAAATAAATAAAAAGATAGACAAATGTACAGAATATAAATAAGATACTTGTATGATGAGTTAATCTTTATGTAGTTAGTTAATAAATAATATGTTACCAACATTATTGATCCTTAGTTTGTCTTAAATGAATGCAATTTAATTTAATTTTAATTTAAACTCCAATATGTACCGAAAAATTCGTAATTATGAAAATGGTTGACATAACTTCAAAAGTTTACTCAGGTTGAAAACGAAATATTAAAATGGAAAAGGGAATGCAACCGCGTCCAGCCTAATAACAGGAAGGAAACCATTTCGAAGCCACATGTGTGGGTATAATATGTCAAGACCTCCTGGGATCCGTAAATCGCAGTATTTCTGACAAAAAAGGAAAAAACAACGCTTCTCTGAGACATATGGTAAGGAAACTCGGAAATAATATCTTTATGATATAATAAAGTTGCGACACACTTTCAAACCAAGGGAAAAAGTGTTCCAAGATTCTATTGAACCAGCGGTAGAGGACACGAGGAAATATACTCGTAGTAAGTGTTTAACTCGTGCCGGAATAGACTTTTTAACGGTAATGAGGTAGTTAATGACAAGACGGCTCACGTACCCGCCCGCCCATGATAAATAGGTACGACCAAATGCGTTTCCACGCCGGTGCAAATAGCACCGTGACGTACCTTACGAGGCCGGAGCTCCATTACGGCACAATGTATTGTACACATTTGTAAGGGCCCTACATACCGAAGTCCAGCGCCTTTATTATACGGGCATTTTAACAATAAGGATTTCTGAAGAGTTATCCTACTTGCTTTTTACTCGGAAGGTGAAGAAAGGAGAGTCATTTTTTTGCATGTATATTTTTTTATTGTATATTTATAATTCTTTTTTTTTTTATTTGAGGTAAGTTACATTTTTTGGCATCTTGGTACGTCGTTTCTGTTTGTGAAATCCTACCTAGACTCAAACCAAGATAAGTTGGCAGCGATTTTGATAGCCCAGACGATGCACGGGCTATTTTAAACGTCAAACTTCTATGACATTATAATGTTTTCCTACTCCTCTACTGTTATCTGTCATTTATACATTCATTAACACGAATATAAGAACATACATAAAAGATTTCAAGAAAAGTCTATATTGTCTATTCCTCATAAAAGCTCTTGTGCTTTTATAAGCTATAATGTTACTGCGATTAATGGCTACCAACCTAACAAAACCAAAACGAATACAGTTTTAAACTAAGTGCATTGCTGCCAACGTACAAAATATTCATTTGGTTGCATAGTATAAATAATTACTTCATAAGTCAGAAACACGCATGTGACACCCGTAATATAGCAACACCCATAGACTACGAAGACCGCTTAGCGTTGCTTGTTAGTCTCCGTAGGCTACGGTGGCCAAAATTGAGAAAAAACTGTCCAAAAAATTAATTTAGCAAGTAGCAAGTACCAGGGCCTCATGAGTTACGAGGAGGTGTCGCCGACCGGCCGGCCGCGGCGGGCCGGGCGCGTAACAAGGTATGCTCGCGCGTCTTGGCTATATACTTTTTCTGTAATTTGTTTACCTAAATTAAGATTTATTTTTGTTGACTCGTAGGAAAAATATTGTATGCAACGTTGTATAAGTAGGTCAAAAAATTCTCGTGGCGTATTCCTTTACAATGTTCGCCTACGCCTTCGGCTCCGGCTCACATTGTAACTCACGCCACTCGCCTTTTTTGACCCTTCTTATACAATTACTGTTGATAAAATACTATTACTTGACACTTGCACCGTCTGGACTATCAAAATTGCTGCCAACTTATCTTGGTCTGACTACCTATTTTTTAAGTGAGAATTCTTCGGGAAGCAGGCCACGTAGTGTGACCCTTAGGTATGTAATTATTCAAATACGCTGTATTTTTTACGTTTAATGTACTTCATTCTAACTAAATAATATATAAATAGTGTGGTAATGAATATTAAGGTTGTCTCTTCATTTTACCAGCCATCTCGTTGCTCGCGCACGTAGACCCGTTAGCGTAACATGGTCTACATAGATACGTTTTATAGTCACAGGTCGTCTAGTTCGTGGGATATAACTATAACAAGAAAACTGCTCTGCCGTGCCATATGTGTATTTGAAAGCACATTGTCAAAAAATTAAACACATATTGAACTAGACATTAATTGCACATTTGGATATAGCAAGCGGGGCAGTGTTTACAAAATGTGACGTAAGCGTGACAAATAAAACAACATGCTTATCTATACAGCTATGTTCTTATCCTAATTTTTTTAGCCGACCTTCAGTGATCTAAAAAGTTTATTTACGTACGAAAATGTATAACAAATCGTTAATCAACTAAACTATTTTCCTTTTGACGAGTGCGTAAAAACATATAAACAATTTAGGTACCAGATGTAAATCATTTTGATATATTTGTTAGTGTATATGGGTTTTTGGCTTTATAAATAGGATTGTGAACGTGTTGTCACCCTTCGTCACGGGTAGGGGTAAATGGGCAACCCGGTCCCGGAGAGCCTTCTTTTAAATGGCAAGCGACCTAAAAGCCTCTGCCCGCAGATTTAAACGTAGATATGTTTTAGGGTTCGGTATTTTTAAATTGGAGACATCATTAACACTCCTAAGATATGCACAGGAGTTTGTTGCTAGGCACAGTATATATACGAGTATGAATAGGTACATGTATGTATTATTTAACATAATAATGTTTCGGATTTTATTGACCAAGACCGCGACTTTGGCACTGTGGGTAACACTAGTCGTTAAATAAAATATACCTTGTTCTCCTACCCTGTAGTTCACTAATAAAGTCAACTCCTAATAAGTACATATTTATATTTATTAGTTAGATATATAGGTTCATGTTAAACTTCATATATATCCCTAAACCATGCGGTCTTAGGCCTTGTTATGACGATGTACCTAGGTATTTTAGAACCAAAACGATCATGAAAATCGTAGTTCGTTTTAAATTACAAAGAGCCAACACCTGCACTATGACAAGAGAGACTCATTCATCAAGAAGATACGGCGAGCGAAATGCTAAACTAAACGCCGGTGTGCAATCTGCAAATGACTAGCGAATTTTGTCAAAGTCCAACCTTCCTGTTGAAAAGGCTGTGACATTGACCAGCATATTATGGCCCCTGCATTTTACTGTTTACTAAAATGGAAATCTTAAGTAAATGCGTATAAATATACTTGAAAAAAATCTTTGACTCTACTTGTGATCCTGGAAAAACTATTAATGAGTCGAGTTAGGTAGGCACCATCAGCCGTAAAAGTGCATGGCAACTTTATCAATGAATTCATTCATAATTTCGCCATGAAATTTCGCAGCTCACTGTACCTACATTGAATTGAACCTCCTACAGTACAACCCGTGAATTTTAGTGAATTGCCTCCCTACGGATACATATCTAGTGAATACCTAGGTACCTAGGTCGGCAGAGTTGAGACTAAGATTGCCAGACGTCAGAATTTGTCCTAACATATCATAAATTAGTACCTAAATACATATACTATACATGTTATAGATAAAAATATTGAATATATTTACTATTTATATTTAATATTCAATTTCTCGTACATTGTAAATATTTATTGCACCTACCTACTGCTTGATCTCTGTTTGGCCCAAGGATTAACTGGTAGAGAATTTATTCTGGCATTATGTCCGTTTTTTGTACTACAAAGTTAAAGTTTAAATTAATAAATAATGATTAATGATTCATTGCTTGGTATCCCATATTTGTTTTTGTAAACGTACCTATACGAGTACCGTTTTAGATACCTAAATGAACATAATAAGTAGGTATTTCAATCTTAATCTACTTGCATGCATAAAGTAGTAGGGTTTTTTTTTGTTTTAAGTAGGTAGGGTAGGTAATTTCAAGATGGAAGATTAGTTAGATTGGTAGAGTTAGAACAAGTTAAGTTGGCAGCGATTTTGATGCACGTGTTATTTAAAAACTTACAATCTCATAGAAGTTTCACGTTTCAAATAACACTTGCACTTTTATGATAAAGGTATAATATTTTCGGAACCTCTCCCCCGTCTAACTATTGAGCCATGGGTCCAAAAAATATGAAAAAATCGTTAAAGTAAAGCTTCGTAAAAACTTTCATGGAAAACTATAGGTAGCGAACCTGATCGGTTAAGAGTCAAGACGTTTTTGTAAAAAGATTATTTTGACGGACAGGTAACTACGGAACCCTAGTTACTGAGCATGGCCCCAGAGTAACTAGGGTTCCGCATATCATGTGCATCCGCATAGCATGTGGATGCACTTGGCCGGTTTTTTTTTGTAATACCTACCTATGTAAAAAGCACAGCAAGCATGCGCCGGTAGGGCGCGTGCGGGCGTTTCATTTACGTTGTATTTTATTACAAGTAAAATGGATCTACGTAGGACTCACCGCCAAGCATTCACTTTACACTGCGCCGGGCGGGGGCCAGTCGCGAGCCCACCGCCAACCTGGCCGCATAGACATCGCGCAAATCGCTTACGCTCCGTAGCAATCGAAAAACGCAACTGACACTGTCGCACTAATATGGAAGAGTGATAGAGAGACACAAAGCGTTTCGTTGTCGAAGCGATAGCTATTGTCACCTTGGTTAGGCCGGCTCACTCGCGAGCTGTGTGAAGGGCATAGACGCGGACGCGCCCGCTTGGTCACTCACCCGCCCGCATCTGCCCTGTATGTGCGTCAAGCTTTATTGTTACAAATGTTTTACTTTTGTATCTTGAAATAATCTGTTTACTTACGTTTAACCCCATCTTTTAGACGGTGGTTTCACAGATCATGGCCACGGGCAGCAGAACTCCCTGCAAAATGTCAATACACATAGGTATTTATGAGATATATTCGTTAATTTTTAAACTGATCTCGTCCGAAGTACCTATTTGTTTTAAAAACCGCAACGGGAGGCACCGTAAAAACTAAAGACTGTCCTATATATTAGACTACCCTTTGCTGAAGATTTGCATTACAAATTTAAACCACCCGCCACACTTCATATTAATTATTCAAACACTTTACAACCGACTTGACATCAGCGCGATTGACAGGACTCCAAATTGGACTCCAAGTTATACTTACTTATTATTTTGTAAGGCGCATTTAGCATCATATTGCTTCTAAGACTTATGAAATTTGTATTTGGTAACCCCACCTGAAACTCGACGCTAAGTCTCGGTTGTCGGGGAGACGAGTATCGTCTACATTTTTAGTTCATTGGCCGCGATAGAAACTAGTTTACCGGTCTGGAAATACGGGAGGATCAAAGTTAAAACATTTACGATAACCAAGAAGGAGAATGGCTAGGTATTCGCCTGATTCGGTGATATTGATGATAACATGATGTGATAAATACACAAACTGCTGACAAACTGCCAGTCATAGCCATAGATCAAAAGCTGGTATTTAATTTCTAAGATATTAAGTACACATGTAAGGTAATCAATAACGAGTTTAATAAATCAACGGTAGGTATGGAGTAATATAATATATTTTAAAAGGTTTACTTGTTAATTATTACGCCTTTTGATTAAAAATTATAATTATTAAAAAGTTACAAATATGTTTTTACGTACCTAAACTTTGCTTCAAAAAAATCCTTGTTCATACCAAAAAAACTTGTTACCATCAAAGAATCTACTTTTGGGAAATTTTAACTATAAGGTTCCATCGTAATATTCATATTAATTCAAACTCTCACTTTAAGCAGGTAACGATTGTCAATGAATATGACAGAACATGACTTGTCAAAACAACTTTTTTGTGACTTTTGGTTGTGTGCATTTAGCCAGGTTTGACAATTTATCTATTGCTGGCGGCACTTCACTTGGCTTTAGTATAATTTAGAAAATATTCGTGTCGCATCTCTTTTGATTTGTATGTCAAAGGGAAGAGATGCAACACGAATATCTGTCAAATATAGCCATGTGAAGTGATAGCATGTGGGTGAGGTAACACGCTCCGATTAGCGTTTGCAGTCACGTGATACTCGGCATTATTTTAAATACTTTGATGATTTTTAATTCATTTATTATGCATATTTACTTACTTACTTACTTCACTGGCACAGTGACCCTAACAAGCTCTTGGCCTCTGACACAAGAGAGCGCCACTCTGTCATAAGCAACTTAAAAAAAGAAGTGAAATCCCTCAAAAACATTTTCATGTAAAATGTTGCCAAGACGAAACCATAAGGCTCGCACTGTCAAAAAGTTATCAGATCTCTTGTAGAGCCAAGCTTTCAATTCTACAAGGATGTTTAATAGTAAATCACCTTACTATAAAAAATCCTAAAATACGTATGTATCTGGGGGCATATTTAAAACAATCCAATATAATTGGCGAGATCAAAGCCACACGACTCCGCTAGCTCGGTCACCTAGTGAGGATATGGGACAGGAATGACAGGATCATGCTGTAGCATTTTTTGATCTACTTATACAACGTTGCATACAATACTTTTTAATACAGTTGCTCAAAAAGTGCTACTTTACGTAGCTGTTCAGCGTGCGGAAAGTTTAGTTTTCGCGAACTAGTGCTTTTCACTTTTCCAAATATTTTTTAAATTTATACTTGTTCCAATTCATGGCTCCTTATTGATGAGTGTTAATCTTAGTTCCTTTAAAAGTCGTAATGAACATAAAAACCTACTGTTAATGTAAGAATAATAAAAATATACATATTTCATATCTTATAGGGAGCGTGCATGAACTGTAGGAGGCAGCACAGGAGCCATCAGATTTTTGGCGCGAGGCGTAAATGTGATGTTTTTTGTTCCGATGTAGCCCACAAGATGGCAGAACCTACTATGCACAAGAAAACACGTGACGTGTAAATGTGAATGTTTATGGTTCCGATTCAGGCCACAAGATGGCAGACCCTCCAACGCGCACGGTCCCTATTACTAACCTCTTCATCATTATAACACGTTTACATTTTAATATTGAATATTGAAAAACCGTTCTTAATAAGTTGTCTAAATGGAACGGAATCGCTACAGAAACGCTTGTCAAAGAAGAGGCGTTTTTTTCATACTGCAAGCATGTTTTAAGTTTCCAAAGGCAACATTCGATATTTTTTTACAATTTAAATACAGGGTGATTTTTGGGTCGTGATCCAGAACCACTTTTTCTGACTCTGTAAATAATCCACATTATCACATAGTAGTATTTGGTTAAAAGAAAAGTAGATATTATATTTTGACGTAATCTCTCCATTTTCTATACCTTTAATAAAACGCTGCTAACTACATAAATGAAGGGGTTTTGTTTTGTTAAATGTGTCGCCTATAGGGACCGTGCGCGTGGGAGGGTCTGCCATCTTGTGGCCTGAATCGGAACTAGCACATGTACACGTCACGTGTTTTGTTGTGCATAGTAGGTTCTGCCATCTTGTGGGCTACATCGGAACAAAAAACATCACATTTACGCCTCGCGCCAAAAATCTGACGGCTCATGTGCTGCCTCCTACAGTTCATGCACGCTCCCTATACTTCGACTCTTAGATAACTCATAACTCATAACATCTTTATTGCTCATATATTACATTGAATACAGACCCTGTAAGGGCACAGCAATTTATTCTTATACTATAAGTACTTATACTTAAAACTAATCTTATTAATTACATTGCACAGCTATGTAGGTAAAAATAAACCTAAAAAAAAAAAAAAAAAAAACTAGCATTCTATTTTGTCGGAAAGGTATCTTCAAAAAACTCTTTTTTGATGTTTGTTATTAGTTATATATAATATATAATAATAAGTAAATATTTATTCACTATACGTACAAAATTACGCACTTAATCTTTAAGCACTTATAATTTATACAGTACAAGCCTTACTCAGTTGGGGACTAGAGTATTTTTGAAACATGCTGGGTACGCTGGGTGAGGTGGCATCTCCATACAATTTATAATCTTAAAATGCCAAATTTCGCAAAATTGTATTTAGATGACATCTGTTCTTTTCTGATTACCCTTTCTGTTTGAAAAATACTATAAGTAACAGACGTCAGAAGGTCTAGTGTAACATGAAAGCAAAATATTCGTTAACTATTCGATGACGTTAGGTGAGAAAACTACTCGGAAACTAAAAACCTATACTTTTTAGTTAACATGCGAGTGTGACATGCAACCTCAAACTCGTCCTTTACGAAAGATATAGTTGGTCAAGCAAATCTTGTCAGTAGAAAAACGCGGCAAATTTGAAAAATCGCGGGCTAGCAACACTGTGTTCGAATAATTCCAAAATCGCGTGTAATCTGTGTTTTATCTGTAGAATGTGGATCGTCCATCTTGTTTGTTTACATTCCGAATCGGTGCTAATTCAAGAGAAATTTCTGCTCCCAGCATTAAAATAAATATCAATATATTCAATAATATTGTGCATGACCATAAGCAAAGTCAAGATGCCTACAATGTAAGTGAAATCATGCTCGTTGATCTTAACCATTAGAAAATTTTGAGGTTATGATAATTACTGGAAGATCCCGGAGAATTTTTAAGATAATGTGCAGTTTTTTCTGTTTCAGGGTTAAAAGGCTTAAATAAAGATAAAACGTATGCCTAACTATATCCAATAAGACCACGAATTGTGCCCTCGAAACCGCAACTGATTCGATTGTTCCCAATATCAACAGACGAAGTCCTCAAATATTTTCAAAGGTAACTTTTTTAAACAATCTTAAGACGTTTAAGAACCTTTATTATACCTACTTTCTTTCGCAACATCTACCTAATACTTCCATATGTTTGTTGCAGGATTAAAACTCGCCCAATATAAGGCGTTCGTAAAAGTTTCTCTTCATACAAAACTTACCTACGGCGGTTTACGTACATACGTGTACAACGCAAACAAGACGAAAAATAAACTTGTTAACTAAAAAAACTAAAAAAATTGGGACAATAGTTTAGATTATTATTGTAAAAATTGTCCGTTTGTTAATCATCACGAAAATATATTATTTAGGATGATTTGTTTCATGCACTCAGCTATTGCACATGTATACCTATGGAAAATCCTAGTTTATACTTTCTCAAGTCGGTATGTACCTATTTAAGAGAAGTTTTAAGTCGCTTTACCTGTTTGTTCAATAAATTAAAATAATTTATTCAGTGTGCATAATTTTAGAAAATTATTTTAACATTTAAATCATACCTTTTATCCAGAAACAATATAACTCCATATTACTCACATGAGTGGAAGTTGTTAAGTTTCCATTGTCAAGGTATCTTTTATTAATATTTTGAGTACCTGAAATTGTGTCAGTTCCTGACAAGTCTTGAATAGACTAATGTGAAAGTTAATAAAATTTCTTAACAGCATTCTCCTGATATCTAAATGACTTTATTAAATATCTACATATAAAATATGATCTAGCCGATACATGTAAATATCTAACATTTTTAGCCTGTATAAACAGTAGTGTGAGCAAAACCTTACCAAGCTAGCATGTAAGAGTGGTCTCAGAGATATTGGAATATCTCTGTACTATAAATTAGGTAAATTGCTTTAGACTAAGTTTTATGTGTAACTACTACTATAAGAATAAATTTTGAAACTTGGAATGGAAACTTTAAACTTGAAATTACAAATTTTCAAACAGATCTGTTTTATGCTTAAGATGCAATAAGTGACTAGGTACAAAGTATTCTGATGCTTGGTTGGAGTGGACCAGTAACATTGGTAACTTAATGATATTTTTTCAATGAATGGCCTGAATTAAGTGTTAAGTAAGCTAAAGTGACCCGTATCTTAATTGCCTTGAAATTAAATGAACACCAAAATATCTGCAGTTGTGTTTTTATTTATTTTTAATCTGATATCTATATAAGTATATTGTAAAACCATTTCAAAATTACACTGGTATGTGAATGTGACATTGTTCAAGAGAAATACACTAATTTACAATTAACAAGTGGCATAATTATTTTCTTTGGGCTCCTTCAGTTTCTGAACTGATGTTAAAAACAGCTTTCTACCATGGTGCTCATGTTCTCTTTGCTCCCTATTTGTCTTCTAAGTTTGCTAAAACAGAATAAAACCATTTCAAAATGATGTAAATAGTCCAGATATTTGATATTTAATAAGCCCTGCAATTGTGACAAGAATAGTTACAGTAATACCCTACCAGGGCTACCGCTGCCAGTGATGGCTCAGGGGTTACTTACCTAGGTTTTAATATTTACCTAAATAAAACAATGGATTGTTTTATTCTAGTTAAATTCAGTAGTATAGGTACCTACTAACACTAACAGCTCGTTTGGTGTAAAAAGTACTCAAGTGCAAATGCCTGGCTTAACCTTTACATTTATTTAGCTATGACATCTTCATGTTTAAGTTGAATATATACTTATGTAGCAGATCTGCTCCTAAGCATACCAAAGGTTAAGAATGCGAGGGCTCGCCTTTTGCGTCCACCTTTTACTAAGCATACAAACCTTTATTTTAATTCAATCTATTGATATATTTTTCGATTGTACCTACCTAAATATTTCTAATTAGCTTTTGAAGGTTGCATAAAGGAGCATTTGTATTGCATTTTATCGTGATATATCTTTAATATTGAATTCCAACCGAGAAATCTGATAATATATTAAAATCCAGCTACCTGCGGAAGCAATGATTTGATTCAAACATTATTTTCTCCAGCACAGTCCGTTTGCAAATAGGTATTTTTTGATCTTATCGTATTGATTGACATCGTTTTTACTCCAGTTTAAATTGTCCCTCTCATAATAATAACAATTTCCAAATGCTTCAACAAACCGCGAGCGGCAATTTTAGTTGACGTACGAAGAGCGCGCTCAGCGGAAAAAAATATGTTTCGGTTCGATGTAGATTGCTGCTTTTCTTAGCGCAATACTGCTCTGTGAGTGTTGCCATACTTCAGTTTGCTTTACATTGCTACTGACAGACTTTGCTTGACAGACTATAGCTCATTTTGACAGTAATTTACCTTTTTCGTATGTTGGTAGAACTGGGTGGTATAGGTGGCCAAATTATGAAGTACAGCCCATGTGGGATCTTCGAGCGTATTAAGATCACCACTTAATTGGTTCGCGTTATATTTCCGTTGAATAAATGCAGTGGTCGGCAACCTTTAAGCAGCCAATGCACTTTGTTTATAATTTGCAACTTTATCACTATATCTGATAATTTATTATTATGCAAAGAGCACTCGACAATGTCAACGACGACTGACAACGACAACAATTGTCAACAAATACCTATTTTAAAGGATACAAAAAAAGTTCCCGACAGCGGCAGTACTCTCAAGTTCAAATGCCGCACGGGCTTGCGCTTGCCTTTTACTTGATAGTAATACTTTTCGATAATGAAAATCTACAATCAAGCTGTTTAAAAATATGCACCCTTTCTTCGTGGTTCGCGATACTTATATAGTAAATCTGAATAGACCATAGATTAAGTACAGATACAATTATAATATGTTAACGGCACCAATCATGGAACATTTAAGAGAAAATTTGGAGTGTTTTTGTAATTTCACCGACACCTGTAAAATTTCTACCGCTTTACGCTTTAAAAGTTGAATGTCCAATTCGTCCTTTATGTTTTCTATGTATTTAATGAAAGCTACTGCAATTGGTTTCAATATTATTAACCAATAAAAACTGTGGTTAATGTGGCGCCATTAATTTTCAAAATAACAAATATCAATGAAAAATTAAACTTAAGCAGCTCTTTGGCTCTTGTTTATGGTAAAATGTTGCCAGCGATTAAAAACTGATGGTAAATACTTGTTTTACAGGATTTGTCTATACCATTCCATTACTAGTGCCTGTTCCATTATAGGGGTGTTTACTATATGTAGTACTACGAACAAAATCGATGTTTGTAAGCGCGAGGCCACGAATCATGTTGTCCCTGTCATGTCATGTTATGTCATGATCATTTGCGTTCCGAACGCGCCGACTTGAGAGACGTAGACCTGATATAAATTTTATATACAAAATAACCAGGAAGGTTCGCTGGCCGCCTGTTGCCGACCCCTGAACAAGAATATTATGTATCCGTTTTCAAACGCGCTAACTGCGGGCGAGTGTAAATTCAAATATGACATTCGTAAACGTTTCGAAACCTAAACTCAATAGTTAAATTAGTCACTCGAGAGTTGTCGAGTGAAATGTTGCGTTTGGAGTTTCGCCCTCAGGTGGCAATTCCATTTTTTACATTTTCTAACATTTATGAAATATTTACTATTAAATTGTCTCTAGTTTTGTTCTGAAATTTGGCTTAAAGTGTTTTAAAGTACAATAAAATCAAGAATCTGACACTATTCGTTAGGACTGACAAAACCTATGCTGGCGCCATCTGTAAAATACTTCGACCGGTCAACCCCATTTAACGTACAGTAAGAAAAAGTTCAGACGTACGAGGCCACGGCATGTCGCATTTGCTGCTGTCAGAGAGGAGTGATGTTGTATCTCGATTTTAACCAATTTTTGAGGAAAGCAAGAAAACGTAATTTGTAGGTATTTCGTCTAAAATATATCATCTGTTTATGCCATTGTACTAAGGGCGATAATATTCAGTTTAAGCAGAGCTTACTTTTTGATATTTTTAGATGTTAAACTTTGTACAGGCAAAAATAGTTTTCTGTGTAGATTACTGCATTCTACACAAATTCAAGTATCTCTTGTTTAGCTTTGAAATAGCAAGCACTTTATCTTCTTAAATACTTCACATATTTGGTTCTTCACTCAATAACTTTTCCAATTTTCATGCCACTCTGAAGAAAATGGTATCAAATGAAAGCTAACCGTAAAACATATTTTTATTTTTCTTATTACACTGTTTGACAAAAATCATTTGAAAAAAATTCCTTGTCTTTTAAAAAACTGCCATCCTCTGACCTTCTGACACATGTGAATTGGTACCTATTTCATTGAATTTATTACATTCTAGAAATTATTATGTGACATGATGACACATTCCTTCAGCAAACCCGTTTTAAGTCCTCGTGGATGGGTGGTGCAGGATCATGCTTACGAACTTTACTGTTCTTATAGTCCCATTTGACAGACGTGTTCGATAGGAATGAGGCTGGTACGTGGTGAGAGCTCGAGAGTCCATAAAAATCTCACACAGGTCGACCTAGTCCCAAATTCAGAAAAAACTTGTGCTTGGGGTATTAGGCGACGATACACAGACTTGTATAGATAAATTCATACTTAGGTGCATAGATAACATCCATAACTCGGGAACAAATATTCGTGATGAACACACAAATAATTGCCCATACCGGGACTTCAACCTGGGACCTCTTGCTTTGTAAGCAGGGTCACTACCGTCTAGGCTAGGAGACAGTTGAATTAGACTTTAATTGACCGGTTTTATATTATTTTTATGGAGCTCCCGATATTATTAAAACAATATAAAAGGTAATCATGGTTTATATCCCGGTCAATTTAAGTCTAGTGAAACTAACCGTGACCGTTAAATTACTTATATCGGAAGTTTCGTAGTAACAATATAATTAGATCTCTACATTCCGTATTACCTATTTTTTATATAGCCGTATCGATCTAAAACTTTGCTTTGGTATATATTGTTTACCTTTACCATCGATGAAAATACAATAGAAATAGAGGTATACCTAATAAAGGTAATCGGTGGATCTATTCGGTTGCTATTTTTTTTTTTCACAATCCATAACTCCCGCGGGAACAATATAGGCCTTTCTCCTTCAGTACGCCAGCATGAAATAAGATCTTTTTCGAGCAAGTGTGATGAAAATGAAAATTATACATAATGTATGTGATGTGTACCTATGTGAAACACCATGGATTACCGTGTTGCAAATTGCCTCCAGCATGGAACTTTTCATCAAAGTAATTGTTTACCTACCTGTCTTGATCTACCCAAAACGCTTAAGTACAAGTGGATCAGGAGGACGAAGATTTACTTCCCAGCATTCAGCGGAGAGAAGTAGGCTACGGACCGAAGAACGGTGGATAGGCTTGACTTATTCGGTCAATTTTTATCCCTAGGTACCTAATAAGACATTGTTTGTAGATTTACATAATTATTATTATGTTAATTATTAAAAAGTTGAAATAAAATATACGCCTTTTTTAATTGATCGTTCGCTACATTACAATATTTTTTCAGGTCTTGGAAGTAGGTATCCAATATAAACAATACAGTTGGTATTTTGTTTTGTAATATAAGTATAGTTTATCTATGTGTACAAAAATTATGTGCACTCAAAAACAACTCGGCAAGATGTATCCTGTAGAATACTTTACTTGCCTCTGTGCTGCCGCTTCTCGAAGCTCATTATGATATGTTACGCTCTTCATGCTTGCTTTGCACTGGAAGTAGATATGCAACGAGCGATCTAAGATGATGGGATTACATCTTAGCCGAGAGACGAAACGCTTTCCGTTCTCTTTCTCTTCCATATTAGTGAGATAGAGATACATAGCTACGTCAGCACAAACGATTGTCATCTTGGGTAGGCCCCCAGTTCAGTTTTTGATGCGTGCTGAAACTGTTGAAAAAATATCGGACTTCAGGTAGGCATCGGGTAATATTAGTAGGTACTGAGCTATATGACCATTATTAAGGGTTTTGCTGTACATACTGGCATGGCATCCACGCTAATGTAAAGTTTATTGCTTGTTCGACACTCTAAAGCTTCTCTTTTACTCATTGGCCTCGTACCTATAGCTTGAACAAATAAAGTAGCGGTCTTTATACACCGGAAGATCCCACATGCACTGTACTTCGTAATTTGATGATTACCACCCAGGTCTGCCAACATGCGAAAAGAATTTAACTATGAAAGTAGTGAGCTAACTTTCAGAATTGTCAAGTGTCACGTTTCGCAATACACTCGCATATTAACGTAAAACGTATCGTCAGTAGTTTGCTCGATTAACTTTTTACATGACAAGTGTCAAACTAAATGTCATCCGAGTCTGGTTACTTTGGAATAATCGTATCTCACCCAATTGTGACATTTTTTTCTTCATAATCAACGTTCTTAAAGAGGTTTTATCTTCATCGTCTTTGGTGATGTTTTGATTCGATGTTCATTTGAATATCACCCTTAATACTTTATCAGTTAGGTCAATATTAATTTGTGTTGTATTTCTACCATTTTTAATGCGAGGGCTTGTAAACATTTTAACATGTTTATGAATTTTATGATACTACTGCTTACTGCTGATGATGGCTCCACAACGAGTAGTAGATAGGAAAAATCAATGATATCATTATAAAATAGAAAATGAAACAGTAATTCTATTATGCAGATTGATTAGTTAAATACTTGAACGGCACTTATAAAATTAGAATAAATAAATGTCACTTATAAATTTAATTTAATGAATTTCTTGAATGTATAAGTTTACTTCTGCTCGATATTGTCTGGACCGTATAAGTCATATATCTAGCACAGATGAAATCAACAATCAGCTACTAAAAGTTTGAGCTCACTCAATACCATATTTAACAAATTTACATGCCTACATTTTTTTCATCATTTCGCTTCGGTATAATGTGCAAAACACGTTTATTAGTTTTTTAAATAGACCATAATAAAATTAACGTTAAATAAAAATATTTTATTATTTATGTCCAATCTTTTCAGAAATTTATAAGTAGGTATATTTAAACATGACATATCTAAGTTTTATCATTTGTGACCGGTTTATTGATTCAACATGAACTAAAAAACTTAGTTCTCTCTCCTTATCGTTAAGAAGGTGGCAGAAAAAATCATAGACCTCTACGAAGATGGGAAGACGACTTCAAAGCTCTTGCTGGTGCCACTTGGCGGAGGAAGGCCCATGATCGGGAACTTTGGAGAAACTTGGGGGAGGCCTATGCTGGAAAGCAAGACAATCTCGACTCCGATGTCTGAAACTGAGCATTGATATATAATAATAGTTTTTAAACTAATGATAAGTGAAACTAGGAAATAAGATGTTTATTATATTTTGTAAACTAGTTAATAAGATTGTTAAATAAAGGCTTATTGAATTGAATTGAATTGAATCGTTAAGAAGAGATTATCGTCAGTGTACTCGTACTAATATTAGTTTAGTACCTATTTTACCTCAATCCGAGGACAATGCCACTTAAATATGTTCATAAATCTTAGTGGGAATTGTCTCAGGATGTAGGTTGCACTTATAATTTAAAAACCAATAAGTATCCTCTTTTTTGTAACATCTGCCTATGTCTGCTTTTTTTCCAAAAATAAGAGGAAACGAGCTTTTATGGTTCGCCGGAACGATATACCTAATATTTGTTACTCTCGACTTTCGGAGACTCTCGGTTAAACTCGTTTGCATGTATGTTAAAAAGATAGCAATATTTGCCGTTGTATCTTGTAGATATATTCAATTTAACCGGTTAATTTCTTTCCACAAACACAAAATAAAACTAATTTGCCATAAACTGGTACCTCATTAGAATAGTTCTTTAACCGGTAACCGCAAGCGGAAACGAAAACCTTTTCGTTCCCGAGTAATTGTACAAAAACGGTTTAAAAAATAAAACGGTTTGCGATCCCTTATAAATACGATACGAAACGTAAACGTGAGCGACAATTTGAGTAAACGTACTTATAATTTACACTCGCTCTTTGAGTTTCCAAAACGTCCCGCTTGGCGCGCTGTTCAAAATCCTATACAAAATTAGACTTAACCTAAACGCGAAAGTTACGTTACGCTATCGAATGGAAGTTACACTAGAGGTACTGAATGTGATTGCTGTCAAGTTTGATTGCCCGATTCTTGTTTACTGGATAGGGCCAGTAAAGAGTGTAGCTGTAAATCTTATTGATTAGCTAAATGTATATATATATATATATATATATATATATATATATATATATATATATATATATATATATATATATATAAGTAAGTAAGTAAATATTCTTTATTGTGCACCATACATTTAAAAATAGACAGGAAATGAAAAAACACGTAAAAGTTAGGTAACAACAGGCGGTCTTATCGCTAAGAAGCGATCTGTTCCAGACAACCTTTGGGTAGCAGGAAACTATGAACTTACAACATTGAACGGGTAGTGCTGATATACATATAATTCAACAAAATGACGACGCAAACAATATAATACATACCTACATACTAATAAAATAATATATATATATATATATATTATCTTCGTAGTTTTAGTTATAGTTTTAATTTTAATCTATCTCAGTCTAAGTACTAAGATAGTTTTAATTATTCTAATTTCGAATTTGTACACTAACACCTATGGAGTTACTTGCTTTGAAATAAAGAATTTATTATTATTATTTATATACTGTATATTTTTGATTACAATTTAAACTAGATAAACTAGACGTAGGTTTTAGTGTTATATTCTGAAAGATTTATTTAAATTTAGTCTTAACTACCAGAGCATAACTAATTTTTGGTTTTTTCGAGCAGCAATGTAATCCGTATATCATAGTCACTTGTGAGTCTTGTGACGTGACGTCGCGTCATTAAATGTATCTTTTGAGTTAAAACAAAGTAGTGATAATAGTATCACTACTAATAGCGGACTTACATTGCTTGCTGAATTATTTTACATGGAAAAATAAAAGTTGTCTATTTTTTATAAAACCTAACGTGTAACGTGTTCATTAAAGACTAAACTAAGTACCCGTAGGTTATGCGGTCGTATCAAAAATACACGCTGTATACACATTTTATTAATTTTATTAGTAAAAAAAGCAATTCGTCTAAGTGATCAAGTATCATGTATAAGTACTAATTTTCCCCATTTATAACGACGGTACGATCGTATGACAACTTATTAAACTAGTTGTATTTGCTTTAAATAATTATCTTTATTATCGTTGTATGTTTATAACCCAATATTTCCAGGTACGCATTCGTAGTGCTGCTGTTCATAGCTGTAGCTTCAACATACTATGTTAGCGAGTATCCAGTCACCGCTAGTTCTAACTCATTTGGTATGTACGTGGTGACTAAATTAATGAATTATTTTAGTATGCCCAGCTGTATTATATTAATTTACACGTTTTTTTAGTTAATCACGTTGCAAAATCGTTCTGCCTTCGCCGCAACTGGAATACAGTGTTAAAATCAGACAAGGATGAACTACCATGCTTGCACGGCATCCGCTTCCTGACGGCCATCATAGTCGCCTTCGTCCACTGTTTAGCAATTGCACACGGGACTTCGGTTAGCAATGGCATAGATTTTGACAGGGTAATAATACATATTCACTTACCGAAGACTTAACGTTGTGAGTTTCATCAAAGGCTGACTGATTAGAAAAGCTCTTATCGGTACGCCTTCCATCTTAATTGTAGGTGGTGCTATTTACCGTTTTTCTATTTTAGGTTTGTGCGTATGAAATCTGTGACTTTACTACTATTTAAGACCTTTGAATATACATTGGACTTGTCTATAAGTACATACAATGAAAGCATAATAAAAGCATTTTAGGCATATTCAATTATTTAGGGCCGTCATTTAGTGAGTATTCTGAGGTTTCAAAAAAATCATTTAATGCTTTTATTGTGTTAGGGATAGGAAAGTGATCAAAAAGGCCTATTTTACGTTTTATAGTTATAAATAGCGGTAAAGAAGTTGTTTTATTAAATCTCTATATAATACATTTTCTACCCATGGTCGATTACCGAATGAAAGGGTGGATTGCTGAGCTTGCGGGTAACTCGAAATATCAGAACATAGTTAACAACACTTGAAATTAAACAAAAACTTGTAGCGATACAAATAACATTAGTACTTGTGAGGCTCGCGGATTCGAATCCTTTTTGCTCGCGCATTTACCTACTACCTGTCTCGCTCAGTGTACCGACTGACCCGAGCGGCGCCCGGCCCCACGTTGGGCGCCAGTATGTGGGAAAGGGAATGAGACGCCAACTGGTTACCAGTGGTTGATTGGTTTTATCATACAATAGAATAGTATCAATTCATAGAAGAGAAGTACTTAGCTACAAAACATATAACGTACGTAGACGATCGGTCCGGCCTGTTCGGTAGTGGTTGGTATTGGCCTATGAAGCCAATAATCTAGCAGTGGCAGCATGGTTCCATTTTTATCGCTTGTCACTGTGCCCGTCATTTTCGCACTTACATACTTGCTAGAACGTGACACTGACAGATGATAAACAACTGACCATCTTAGTCCTGCTGTAACTGAAAATGGTTACAGCAGGCAAATGGCAACAGTATCCTGAACGCGTCGTTGTACTTACTGTATACGCATGGCATTCATAGTACGCTGCACTGACCTATTACACCGCACTGCCCTGCGCTTGCGTTTAATGTCCGCGTCGTCAAGTAAATTGTAGGTGGCCAAGTGCCTAGATATTTGAAGGAATAAACCCTCCTAAAGCCGGGCAAGACTTGAGGTCGGGTTAGCAATGAACATGTCAAAGACTAAGCTCATGACCAATAGTGCACCAATAGGAGTAGAAGTGGACGGGGGAGAAATATGTCCATGAGTATATATACCTGGGCCAAATAGTATCCTTCCAGGCGCGGCAAGATAAAGAAGTTGCAAGACGGACCGAGAATGCCTGGAGGAGCTTTTGGTCCATAAAAGAGCACATGAAGGGAAACCTCCCTATATCACTAAAAAGAAAACTCATGGACATGTGCATTCTCCCCATCCTCACCTACGGAGCACAGACTTGGTCTTTGACAAAAGTTCAAAAAACCAAACTCAAGGTTTGTCAGCGAGCTATGGAGCGTAGTATTCTGAGCGTGAAGTTAACCGATCGCATTAAAAATACAATACTACGCTCCAAAACTGGAATAACTGATGTAGCTGAAAGTGCCGCTAAGCTCAAATGGGACTGGGCAGGGCACGTCTGCCGTATGCCGGATGACCTGTGGGCCAAAACAGCCACCTGTTGGGTCCCACAGGTTGTAAGGCGTCACGGTAGACCTCGTTGGAGATGGCGGGACGAACTTGATGCCTTCGACAGAGACTGGTGGGAGACTTCCGAGGATAGGGACACGGGGAAGAATAAGAGGGAGGCCTTTGCCCAGCAGTGGGACAATATGGGCTCATAATCATAATAAACTCTCCTCAGCTTTACGCTACTCAGACGGATCCAAACGAACGAATGATTATCGATGTGTGGGTTTCATTCGACACCCTTCCTTTCGTCGCCGCCGTCGTTTTGGGGAAGACTGTGCGTTCTGGATACCGATTTTTAAATTTCGAGCGCTCGATTTCGTCACTCGAATATCTGTGGAAAACGGCGAAATGCTATTTTTTAAATACGAGCGATAGACATTAGAAATATTGTAAATAATAACACGGATATTTGTTTCTGAGTCATGGGTGTTTTCTATGTATTTATAATTATATATTATATACATATATCGTTGTCTAGGTACCTACAACACAAGCCTTATTGAACTTACTGTGGGACTTAGTCAATTTGTGTAATAAATTTGTGTAGTTTTGTACGAAAATGGCAGTTGGATTGGGCAGATTCTTAACTAGTTTCAGTATATTTGTCAATCGAATTGTCGCTTTAGTACCTGGAACGTAAAAACAAAAGTTGGGTTTAAGCTCTAGAGGTGAAATGGCAGTCACTTCCGTGAAAACTAGTGCCTGTTCTAGTTCATGGGATTCGGTTACCGAGCCGACACCAGTTCATTTAGTGAGCCATGGCAAAAAGCCGGGATAACGGGATTCAAGTATCATGTTTTAGTTTCGTACTATAATTACGTGACAGTATTGTCAGCATAACAAAAACCATAAAATAGCACTGGCACGCCCTCAAATCCTACGACTCTTCTCTTTCCGCACATACTCTATAATCCACATACTGATAATATAAAAAGATCATATCGTATATTTTCAGATGGCAACGGATAAACCAGCAATGGCGCTTGTGACGACTCATTTTGATTTATTAGTGGACACATTCTTCTCATTTTCTGGACTTCTAATGGGAAAAAGTCTCGCCACGTTGGATATAACCAAACCATACAGTTTATTGAAGAATATTATAAAACGATATATAAGGTAACACACACATATATATATATATATATATATATATATATATATACATTATTGCAAAGGTCGGGGAAGAAGGGCTTGCCGGCCGAATGGATATAGAACTACCGCAACTGCAATCTATTTCATAAATGCCAGGTGACTGGAACCGAATAACGTCTTTTGGTGACTTTAGGCTCTCTGCGACTTTGGATAAAGGTGTGTATAGTGTATACCTACCGTCTTTATAGAGTACTTCCCAAATATTGTGTTAATTTCATCCGTAATCCCTTTTACATACGGCAGAAATGCCGGTTGTCTGCTGGAGACATCAGGACGTTTCCCTTTTGCTTTCCGTCTTGGTTGCCACTTAGGGTGCCGTACGCAAAGGGTCAAACGGGACCCTATTGGTATTGGTATTCGCGGGCTTGGTTTCCACAACTCGACGTCGTAATTCGCGCCTATTTTGCGTGATGGTGGGTTGACGGCACTACTCTTGCCAACCCAACTCTACCAGGAAGCCTAGCAGACCCTTGATGTTGCCGACGACTTCTGGGAGAGACCCCGGAGAACCGAGGTATTGTGCCCGGTATTCTGCCACCCCTGGGCATTCAAGAATGACGTGGGCGGCTGTCTCCTCCTCCTCCATGCACGCTCTGCAGAGGGGGCTATCTGTAACACGTAGGGTTAGTAGGTGTTTGTTTAGTGGGGCGTGGCCGGTTATGGCCCCAGTCAAAAGTCGGAGCTGTGGCCTCTTCAGCTGTCTCAGCCTTCTCGACAAACCGGGGTCGATTGTCGGGAGGGCCTCCTTCGCCTGCCTGCACGTGCCTAGGTTAGACCAGTACTGTTGGTGTTTTACCTTGGTGTTGCGTCTCAGCATGTTCCGGAGCCAGGCATAAGGCAGAGGTATGATTGGCTCCGGTCCTGCCACCCTCAGTTCCGAGCCACCTCTCGCCAACATGTCGGCTGCATCGTTCCCTCGCTGTGTCCCTTGATCCAATGCAGAGTTACGCTGGTGGTGGTGCTTACCTCTGACAGAGCCTTGTAGCATTCGTAGATTAGCCCTGAGGTCAAAGTATAACTTTGCAGAGCTTGTAGTACTGACCAACTATAAGAGAGTATGCGGATGGGGTAGTCCACTACTTTCCTTGAGACGATTGCGTGTGCTGCCATTATGATGCCCATACATTCTGCCTGGAAGACTGTATTGTGGGCACCTAGTGGTGTTGAGATATGTACATATGTTTAGGTCCTCTGAGAATACTCCCGCGCCAACAAATGGGACCCTATTACTGAGACTTCACTGTCCGTCCGTCCGTCTGTCACCAGGCTGTATCTCATGAACCGTGATAGCTAGACAGTTGAAATTTTGACAGATGATGTATTTCTGTTGCCGCTATAACAACAAATACTAAAAACAGAATAAAATAAATATAGGGAGGCTCCCATATAACAAACAGTTTTTTGCCGTTTTATGGTACGGAACCCTTCGTGCGCGAGTCCGACTCGCACTTGGCCGGTTTTTATTTAGCTATACCCATTCCTCCTTAGTACCTTCTGAAACGTCGAAACGTCGAATGTAAATTTTAAAACTTAATTATACGCGATTTAATCCCCTGTTATTATTAATAGTCCTCTTCACAATATCCCAAATATTGTGAAGAGACAATATCCCATATCGGCAAATATGGATACTAGTGATTGTGTACTACTTAGAAAGATTCTCGACCGGTCTAGACAGCAACCCAATGATCGAAGATGGTCTTGTTTCAATCGCTATCATAAACTAGTGTGAAGTGGAGCCACTAGACATTGTATACAACAACCCTCAGACCAGACTTCCAGAATGCATTTCTTTTACAGACTGGTCGTGCTTTTAGCCGTGACCATGTTCTACCTGGCCCATATCTCAAAACATATTGATGACGGCCCTGTCTACCCCAAGATAGCTTTCTACGAGCAACAGATGTGCGAGAAGAACTGGTTGCCGGCATTACTAATGGTTGGGAATTATTACAACACATTAGAAATGGTACGTACAAACAGCAACACTCTTAACTGTCCATTGGTGGACTTACGCCTTTTGTAATAAGGTCCACTGATGGACAGTTAATGGTGTGGACGATGGTACTAACATTTTTTTTACCCTAGGCTAGGTATGAAGTAGATTTAGATCGGGATAATATCACACCATAAAATGGGCCTACTTTGCTCCCCACTGGGTAATTATAATGCTCCAACAGTTTTGATATATGAAAACATTCAAAACTAGCTATATGACAACCTCATTTCAGTGTTACAACTTTAAAGGACGACTCACGCTAGAACAGGCTGAGGTAACCGACACTTCATTTTCTATGACAGGTGACCGGTGATCACGTCATGCTTTCTATCAGTAGCAGCGCGTGAAAATTCTGGCTAGGGAACTCGGAACAAAAAAAAACACCTTAACATGATGTACTTTTTTTCGTGATAAAAGTGAGGCGTGCGCTAGGTGTGTCCTTGGGCGCGACCTTTTGCAGTTAGTGTATAAACCACCTTTGCCATACCACGTCAAGCTTAGCTTCACTTCTCGCGCCTGCTATGATTAGTGCTTTAGTAAATCGTGTTATCAATTCCAAGGTAATGTAATACGTAGTGTTATCATAATGGATATATTTTTAATTTCAAAGATGATATATAAGTTTGGTAAACCAAACTGTAGCAATAATTTTTAGGCAAGCCGGTGGGAATCGAGTTGTATGGACCCGCCGCCCCTGCTTTGTATAGAAAACGTAGTGTTGGATACCTCGGCTTGGACCCGGGCCGTTTTAAAGTGAGATCCTTAAATCGACATATAGGTAGGTATAACACTTACCACAGTGTATTAATTTTAAAATTTAAATTAAATTTCGAATTTTGTAGCAAAGTACAACATGAAGACCGGTGAAAATATTTCCTCTAGGGAGCGAAATTTTGGTGCAGCTGTCAGACGTAGGTATGATTATTACGTCAAGTTAAATATAGAGTGTTTTTTTCTAGATTTTTAATTTAGATAATGACTAGTATTTGGCGTCTTTACTTTACCAATATTATGTGGCAACCAATACCAGTACTGTGCAAAGTCTCAATATACAGATAATCATGGTAAATACCATTTCATTCATCCATCCATTCCATTCTAAATTTTACCATCTCTACCAATAAATCGGAAACCAAAATTATGTAAGTCTAATGGCAATAATCCACAAATTCTGAGTTTATGCGTCAGCAATGCAACTATGATCAGAACTCTGTAGCAAACTAGTTTAAATGTAGCAAAAAATAAGCAGGAGTTACTAAAAACCCTTAACTATAATCTTATGGCCATAGGGTTTTAGGCTTAACTATGTTAAAAATTAAGGATATCCTTTTAATAAGCTTACCATTCAAATATTGTAACCCTACAACAGGGTTACTTTATTATAAGGTAACCAAATCAATTGGGTTGAGTTTGTAAATAAGAAACATTTTTAATAACAAACAATAAAATCTACATTATCATTAATGCATTGGAATGAACGCAATGCAATGAATCATGGGGGTGTCACACTGTCGCAATGTTGTTTAATATTACATTCATTATTGCAGAGGCACCTACCGGAAAGGGCAATTCGTGGATGAGTTTCGATTTTGACGACGCGAAGTGGAGTCCGACAAAGAAGACGAATCCGCGAATTGCTGTTCCTGTCGAAGCATATATAAGGCTTTTCTCCAAACACGCGAGGAAATAAGAAAAAATAATATTAATTTAAGCGTCAACCAGCGTTCAAATTTCAAATCGAACCTTCACATAAAAAACGCCAAAAACAATTTTCCGCTTTAATTATTTTTTAAAAAGTCAAAGGCACAACTATTCTTTCATTCAGTATCATTCAATATTCGCTCATTCAATATAATTGTGCAACATAAACTGTATTTGCACGCATGAGATCCTTAAAAAAAATATAAAAGTTTTAGAGTCTTTGATTTTATTAACAATAAGCTGTATTCGCACGATCTTACACGAACACGACTCTATCCTATAAAATTTGAAATGATGCTGACCGGGTCGTGCAGACGCAGCCCGCGGCTATATATTGTTTACGTTTTTCTTAGTGGATACATGTTTTTAAAACGTAAAAAACAATATAGTAATAACTCTCTTACCGCACAACAATGGTCTGAATTTTTTTTATTCTAGTTTCACCGTAATGCAGAACTTCCCGTACTATTTTTGCTACAATAAGGTGAACATTTCCGAGCATATTGGAGAAAGAAAACATTATATATGTGCATTTGCGTAATTTTGACGTCGACGGTTTTATAGTTTCGAATTTTCTATTCAGACCCAATTTTCCTGCTCAGCTTGTATTTGTTTACAGCAGACAATAAACTTAAGACATGTTTTTATGTTATCCAAGAAATACTTTATAAGAATATAAGTCACCAAGTACAACAAGTAGCAATTTGCCAATTTAAACTACCTATGACCTCTAAATAGTACTGGTACTAATAGACCGTCACGTCTTATTTGCTCAAGAAGCACATAAAGTGCCATAGATAAACAAATTAATTCAATAATTAATAATGAAAACCTGGGTATACCTACTTCCAGTGCCACCCAGCCACTTGGTACATCCCCTGCGACTTCCATATGCACGTAATAACGCTGGTCCTTCTGTACGTGTACCGCAAAAACTCACGTATCGGCACAGCAGCTGCCACCATAGTGTTGGTGATCAGTTTCATAATGCCCATGATCATCATATACGTCTATGATTTACCAGCAATTCTAGCCTACGATCTTGGGTGAGTTTTTTATTAATTTTAATTTTGAATTTTATTGCTGCGTGCGAGCACCTCTACGGCCAAGGAATTTGATTTCTGTATCGTTTTGGTACCTTATCATAGTGACAATACCTATATTATGAGATCCCCAACGCAATTAATATTGATTGTCACCGTGACAAGATACTAAATGCTATATAAATTAAATTCCGTGACTGTATCTCTGTTAAATATATTACAGCGCACACTACGCACAGAAAGAAATATCTACATGTGTTCTTAATCACTACAGTTAATAAGAGATTGAATAATGAATGCCTATTAGAAATGGTGGACATGACTCTCCTTAGGTTTATCTCTCGCTCTCTCTTTCTTCTCAGATATCTCTGCACTGTAAGTACGTCTTTTTACTAAGGGAAGACTTAACCGATCATGTTTTATAGTTTTGATTGAAAGTGTTTATATATTTTAAATGTGTACTTGCACGATGTTTTCATATTTGTACAGTATAAATGGTGCTACTTTACCACACTAGTGCGATAATTAGCACATTACGTAACTAAGTCGAAAACTTAAAGGGCATATGTACCTACTGTAAAGCGTTTTACGATACATGTGCGAATGCGAACTCGCAACTCTTGTCGATGTATCCTAGTTCAGGTATTTGTAAACCACTTTTCTCTCATAACAATTCTTAGTCTTTAAGAGCAACCACTGTACAACACTTTTTTCAGTAAAGTATTTGTATGTAATAAGTAAACTGAATAATGTCCCTTATTTGCTTGCTATCAGTTCTGGAAGAGGATTATTCTATTCTACGAGTCCCTACTCGTAGTTTGTTCACTCGCGTTTCATCTCCAAAATATAAAGTTAATATTAAAATTATAATCATATTTCAGGGTGGAAATAAACATTAGACCTAACTCCACCTTTAGGAAATTCTACATAAAAACACACAACAGGATGGGCCCTTACGCGATTGGTTTGGCTGCCGGCTACCTCATGTCTATCTACAAGCCCAAGGATTACAGAAAATTCTTGTCTAAAGTAAGTAACCATATTTCAATGCCTGCTTCTAATAAACAAGCTTACAAATTCCAAATTCTTAATTCCCACCTAGACCAACTAAACAAAAAAAAAACACAGTTCGAACTTCGCTCGTGCCTAACTAATATAATGTAACAAATAATGGAAAGGTTACAATATGCATACAAAATATCTGTTTTATAACATATTTTGCCAAGATAAGAATTAGTACGAATTAAGGGGTTAAGCGTTCGAAAGCAGTTGAAGGGCTTTTGATTTGTTTGTCAAGTATATAGGTCCATTTACCAAACTGTTATTTCTTTTTAACCATTTCAGACGGTGTCATTCCTAGGTACTTATGTCTCCTTGAATCTAATACTCGTCCTACTGGCGTTGGGTCATCTATGCTTAGTGTACAGAATCCACGGATGGCTGGCATGCATCTTCGCGGCTTTCGACAGAAATCTCTTTGCCGTAGCTGTTTTAGGTGTCGTTATCTTTTGCACTTACGGCCAAGTTCGTAAGTGATCCACTATATCTAATTAAATTATATATAATTTTAATGTTAAAGGATATTGTGTTACGTAGAACAGATTCTTACTACAATTTACAATTTTAACATATCAAAAACCCTACTTTATCGATAAACGCTTATCTTTATCTTTTTCCTATTTATCCATTTGTTCACTCTATATTAATTTATGTCTTTCGTTTTCTTGTCTGTTACCTTTCGTAATTTTTCTCACTTGATGGTATACACATATTCACACACGCTGAGATAAGGCCATTTCGTAGCACTTTATACTTCCTCTGTTTTTGTTATATAATGTAATTTGTTTTGTTTGTGTTTACGAATAAAAATAGTTCTTTTCTATTATATTCTTATTATAACATTTAGTGTGATGTTTGGCCTTTGCGTAACAATTTTACGTAGCACTTACGTTTGATTAAGATACTTACGTAAATTTGGTGTCGCATGAGGAAAAAATAGTGGCCTGTTGCAAATAAATATAAAAGCGTGATTTTCTGGACTATGATACCAAGTAGAGATACAAGATACGATACATACTTATAATTATAAGATAATAATTGTACATGTTACCATTCTTGCCCACAGCCCTCATCAACCCGTTCCTCAGCTGGTCTGTGTTCGCGCCACTCAGTAAGCTATCGTACGGAATATATGTCATACACATAACGCTCCTATATCAAACCTCTTCCATGAGAGATAATATGAAACATCATCTGTTTGAAACTGTAAGTAGTTATTTTAATGTCTATTGATAAATATATTTCCACATTTTGTAATATAAGATAAGCTTCTCTTACATATTCGATACTTATTACTTTCTATCGAATACCTTGTAGATCGAGTCAACTTTGACAAAAGTTAATGTTCTTATAAGTATGTAAACGTCCTAGTGCTCTATATGCTAATTTCATTATATAATATCTTAGGTATGTTTTTAATTTTAGCTAATAAATACTCTTGGGGTGGTGGTAGTGTCGCTGCTGCTGAGTCTGATGGTTTGGCTACTCGCTGAGGCACCTCTCGTCAACATCACGAGCCCATACCTCAACACCAAGTAAGTTTTATCGTAATACCTAAAAGGGCTAAGAATAAGCCTAGGGTTCGTCTAAGCTAACTCTGCGCCAAATGTGACAGAATAACGTGGAATGTCATTTTGTCCCTATTAAAGAAAATAAATACACGTCATATTCATTTGATACTTATTATATTTCCACACTTTGGTATTACAAATGTCTTGCAGAGTTAATTTGGTATTACTCTCAAATAATTACCAAACTTGTATTGGGTCTATTTCTTTCACTTAAAAAAAATGATGGCCCCTTTTAAAAGTTTACCTATTCACGTACATTTTGTATGTATATTTCAGTTTCACACATTGTTACTACTTGTTACCTTAACTACGTAAATACTTATATGGTATTTGCAGTTTGCTAACATATGAACACATTAGGTATAGCCGGTATGTAGAGCCGATCTTATGATGCAGTCAAAAGAATGAATGAAATGTTTTATTCCAGAAATAATTTCATAGGTACAATAAAATTCAGTTCAAATTTTAATTTATTTAAACTAAAGTCTACATAAAAAGCGGTAGCCAATTCAATTCCTAGATGAGAAAATGCCACCATAACGAGTTAATGTTTTCAATAAAAGTATCGAGGAGGAATTGATAGACGTGCAACAGGTTAGGTGAAGTCAGAAATAAAAACAAGAAGAGAACAAGAACTTGTTGTGAATTTGAAGAAAAAAGTGGTTTAATTTAAATATAAGATTGAAGGAATAAAATCAAACAAATATAGGTATCTTTGTTTTATTGCGTTGTTTACACATACAAAATTAAAGTCTTCTTTTGTTTACAGAGGCCCTGCCAAGGAGAAAGTTGAAATATCGAGGAACAGTTTTCATCAAAATGACACAAGTAAATCAAAAAGCATGTGATTGGTTCTGCTTCCTTGCTCTGTTCTCTTGTATTAGAGGCATTTCCTGCATTTCCACCATACGATTGCCGTCATACATTAGCGAATAAATTTTTACCTTTGTTAATTTAAGCACCTTTCAATTTGTGAAAAAGTTGTGATTTCCTCGACGGCGAATGCGATGGAGAATTGTAAGGGAAAAATTCAAGGAGCTGGTGGCTTAGCAACATCAAGTTTCTTGGAGCGTTGGAGCCACGAGGCTCAGAAGTCAAACTGCGGTCCGATAATTACTTATGCATACGACGCTGGTCTAGAGACCCAGAACTGTAACATTACGTCTTCATTACATAGACATTAATTTTATTTTATTTATTAAACACTTTCATTTCGGCCAAGTCATTTACTCGTATATAGTATATACACAATAATTATATTTGACAAATTCATAAATTGCCCCCAGCGATACCTACACAGGCTACATAAATTACGTAGTTTAGTTTTACTATGTAATCAGACAATGTTGAAGAAATTATAAGTAAAATACGTTTAAGAAGCCAAAATAATGTCAATCATTTTGTGGCTAAAATAATTATGTAAGTATCCCAAAATGTTGAAACATATTAAGAGTTTTATGTTTTTTTTTTCATTTCGATTAAAAATAGGAGTTTTCAGGTGACAGTATTTTCAATTAATTTTTTTCTGAGTCCTTCTCGGGGTATCGACCCGGGTTTATTGGCATACATTTTATACAACTGATCGACATGATGTATACCATAAATCATATATATTGTATTATAGGTTTTCCATATTAGTAGCTAAGTAGGTTACTTTTAATTTAGGTTAATTTAGACAATTATTTGCTTTCGGAAAACATAATTTGGTAAAGTGGCTTCAACGAGGAAATTAATTTAGTACAAATAATGAAATTTATAACGGATGTCAATAAGATTTTCATCTGATTATTCAAACAAGCCAACTACTTGTTATGAATTCAAATAATACGCATGATGTTCTATAGTACAAAGCGGCTGGCTAGGACTGGTGACAGAAACGAGAAATAATTTTATCAAGTTTTGTTCTGAAACTTATAATAAAAGTTAGGATAGATAGGGCAGGTACAAACCCAAGGACTATAATAGTTTACAGTGAATTGAGTAGATAATACTACAATTTTAGTTACTTTAAGGTAACATGTGTACCTACATATAAATTATAAATATACTAATCTATTTACAAAAAAAAATGCAAATTAAATTACAAAATATTTTTTGTTAATTAAAAAAAAAGTTATCAAGATAATTATAAATAAAAGAAAACATATACGCTTTCGGCAAGCGCCGAACTTGTGACTTTTGGAACACCGGTCCGACCCCTCTTAACCAACTGAGCTATGAATGCTTATCAGAAGCGTGCGAATCTTTCTAGTCCTTCATTTTTAGGGTTCCGTAGCCAAAATGGCAATAACAATGTGCTAACCCATAATAAAGTGAAGTCCAATAGAAATTTCAAAGATGTAAACAACGATGACAGAATTTGTTAGCATCTGACAACCTAAAAGTTTTAAGATGGTTGTTTTCATTGAAATATTTATAAATAAAATGTATTTTAACTAGTTATTGATATAAGTAAATAAAAGGTTGAAATACATATATAAACTGTTGATAAAATCGTGATTGTCCACAAATAGTACGAGATTACGAAGAAATGAAGGTAAATTGGTTTGTTTACATAATTTGCAATTTTTATTGGACATGAAACTCATTTTTATCAAGCAGATACATTCTACGAATTATAACTAGTACAATTTTTTATACTATCAAAGAAAAAATGGAAAAATGCACCGCATCCGGCAAGACTCGAACTTGCGAATTTTCGAAACACCGGTCCGTTCGCCCTTAACCAACACAACTTAATAGAGTTAGGCTAAGCTAAGTTCGCAGCGATTTGGTAGCCAAGACTGTGCAAGGGTTATTTTAAACGTCAAAATTCTATCACATTATTGTTTGCTCTAACTCTATAAAAGTTTAGCTAGGTCTAACTCTTAAAAATTTTTCGTGCTTAGCCGCGCTCGTACTTTAAAAAGTTGTGTACACACAACATGCCTTAATCAAGTTCTTTGTCAGTTGAGACTAAATATATTCATAATTTTAGTTAAATAAGTTGATATTAAGTAAAAAGTAAAATAATGCGCGAAATTCAATCGCCGATTCGGGTCACAACGTACGCGCCACGGGAGACGTGCCCGGGAAACAAACGACTTCAATATCAACAAAAGTGCTATCCTCATAGACAAACTCTTTCGAATCGAGCCGGGTACTATGTCGACAATCACTAATATTAGGTACAAAACTAGACCTGCGTGCGACCTCATCCGCGTACAAGTCGTTTATTACTATTAAGCCAATTTTAATCCCCTTACGGTCAATAAGAAAACAATACTGAGTGCGGCTCCACAATTTTTTAATTAGGGTCGGCAACGCGCATGTAACTCCTCTGGAGTTGCAGGCGTACATAGGCTACGGAGACTGCTTACCATCATGCGGCCCGTTTGGCACCGATGTAGTATAAAAAAATAAAAGACTAGTTTTTGATATTACCTTCTCAGGGCGTTTTTAAAGTAGACTAAATTTACTTCAGTACGAGACTAGAATTGTCTCTGTAGACCTTATAGTTTCTGAGATAAAGGTACTATGCTAAGAAGGTAGTATCAAAACTAGTCTTTAGGGTTATAAGCGCCCAAATCTAAAAAAAAGTTTTCTCGATTCTTGACAAAGCAGTGTTCGGCGGTCGAGATCACAAACTTGGATTATTTATTGGGCCAACATCATAAGCAAGCCTGCAAAAATTAGAACTACCAGATTTGACGCAAACGCTTGTGTTTGAAGTTATCTATGAAGTATAAATAAAAATACTAATTTACATTTGTATCTTTTACGAGAAGAACCAAGTGATGATAATGCTACTGCTACACGAAAATGGAGACCTGTAGGGCTAAGATGGTTGGCTCTTTATCATTTATCACCTTGCCTGTCACGTTCTAATCAGTATGTAAGTACGAAAGTAACTGGCATAGTGACAAGCGATAAAAATGGGACCATGCTGCCACTGCTGGGTGCGTCGATAAGATACGAATCATTCAAGCACGTACAGTCAGCGTCAAATACTTTGTAGCAGTCAAAGTGGCCAAATAGTTCGGTACACCATACTAAATATATGGTGTACCGAACTATTTGGCTACTTTGGTTGCTACAAAGTATTTGATGCTGAGTGTACCAATGAGTTTTTCGAAACTGATGTACGAAATATCATTTGATATTTACCAGTCGCTGTGCGAAATAAAACTTATTTAAGGCCTAATAATTAACGAAATACAACCAAAATACGATAATTAACGAAATATGACAAAGATATTTGTACCTAACAGTATTTAAGAAAATTTCAAAATGTGGACTTACCTTCAGTTCACATTTGAAATTTTCTACCCCACTATATGCGTGACCGCACACAGTTACCCGATGCTAGCGGGACTCATTGAGGACCAGGTGGCATGTCATACGTAAACGTATATTTCCCTAACATAAAAAAGGTAAGTTTTGTTTAAGCTTTTGTAATTTTTATGCGACTAATGAAAATCAGCGTCGTTAGCATCAATATTAGAAATAAATTGTAATTTTCAGAACCTCGAAAGGCAAGTTTCGGAATGGGAGTTCAAAGAGATGACAGAAATTAATCAAAACTCAAGTGGGACCTGACTGCCGTAAATTAATTTTCAGTAATTATATTACACTTTAAAATACCTTACATTTACATATTTTTGCAATTTTAGTGTTCTTCGGGTTTGGTTTGATTTATATTATACTTTGGTTTCTTGCTCTCTATGATGAAGAGTTTGGGCTTAGAGGTGAAAATAAAAGTATTAAAAACAGTAACAATGTTTTTATTCTATCTTAGTGCTAAATATATACACAACCATGACACAATCACACTCACAATATATTATTGTACACAAAAAGAAAGTCACGCACTTGGTTTAATACAAAGTAATGAAATAAATAAGTTTGGTACACACTCATCCACAAAGTTATATCGGTTTATATTAATAGGTAAAATGCATTAAACAACAAATTGTTAACTGCATTTTACCTATTGATATTATTAGTTCAAGAAAGGTTAATACATCATTTTTTTAAGCAGAAAGTATTTAGAAGGATGTAATTTTAGCGAAGAGGTGGGAAGAAAACTAAAATTACCGTAGAGTTTAAATTTTATGGGAACCTTTTTTAGTATGTATGATGGTTTCGTAAACAGGTACTTTAAAAGGCACAGGCTTCTCTACTGGCACAATAATATGCTTCACTACCTCGAACGGCACTTCCTTAATTTTCGGTACATGTACCTGTTTCTCTACGGGATATGGTACCGACTTCTCAACGGGAATAGAAACTTCTTTAATAATAGGAATTACGACCGCCTTTGGCACTGGCACTTGAATAGGAACGGGGTGCGGCACCGGGATGAGGATAGGCTGGTTGATTTTGAATTCTACGTTTTTAGGGATTGGTACAACGACTTCCTTGTAATGCTTTATCTGTTCTGGGTTTTCTTCTTCCACGTGTTGGTGAACTGGATATGAGTGGGCCTTCAGGTCGTGCCCACTGAATCCATGACCACCGAAATCTTGACCGCCGCCGTAGTCACCCTGGCCTCCGAAGTCGTGGCCATCCGAGCCGGAGCTTTGTTCATAGCCGCCAGTGTACTCTGATGCCTGCAGCTGTTCAAAAATAATTAGAGTTAGTCAGATGCGTGCAGCTGTTCAAATATAATAAGAAAATAATAGAGAGGTATTTGTAAAATACCTAATTGAAATAAGGAACTATTTTTCCTGTGGTCAAATAATATTTGACAATAACATACACATGTAATATTACCCTACATATAATATTATAATTATTAGGTACCAACAAATCTTAATGTCATCATAATAAAACTAGTGCCTACGCCAATTCGTGGGATTACTTGCCAAGCGTACCCCAGGCTCCCATGAGCCGTGGCGAAATGTCGGGACAACGCAAGGAAGATGATGATGATGTCCTAAATTTAATGTAAATGTTATGTACAAAAACAAATAAATGTCTGTCCTACTAGGTTTTAATTGAGATCTTAGTTTTTATTCAGTGTTCTAATTCGTTTTCCAAAGAAAATAATGAACCAACATGACAGAATATTAGAAACGGAGAAAAGGACACACAGGCCAATTCGAATGTATATTGACATCAGAATGATATTAAATGTGTCATTTAGTAAGCGTGCGTCTCACTCACGCCAATACATGTACGGCCAGTTCCAAGCGAAATAGACGACAGCTAAATTATATATTTTAGAAATCACTCTGATGTCTGTGTACGTTCTAACTGGCCTGTCTTTCTCGCTCACGGCAACATCCGTTAAATTAAAACCATTTCACTCGGCTGAGTGCAACACGAAACACCGGGTAATGTTTCTATGCCACTGAATTCATCCTAAATATTAGAACAATAATAAATACAGCCAATACTATACTATTCGAGGTTGTTCTGGGGTGGCCTGTTATCACTTGCGCGTTCCAAGGTAGCCAACTAAATCTGAGTTAACCGATTAAACCCGGAGTTAACAGATTTAACTCTGTTTAAGCGGTTAACTTCGAGTTAGTTGGCTAGTCCTGGAACGCGGAAGTGGTCCTTAGTGAATTTAATTAATTTTGTATTAAACGTAAATAAAACTATAATACCAAAAAGTTACATAAGTAAATAACAAAAGATAAAGTAGCAAAAACTAGCAAAAAGTTTGTTATCTTTTCTCGTAACTATCAGAACGGCGACATTCACTTTTACTTGTTTTTTAACTTTCCACCTTCGTTCCACTTCCTCCGTCGTACAACCGAAGTTACGTCAGTGAATCGAATTCACGGAAATTGGCCAACTTCTAAAAACCGAAAGTAGATCACTTAATCTTTGCGAATTAATGTTTCCTTGCAAAGTTCCGTTATCCGCCAAATTTAGCTTTTGTTATACCTACAGGTTGAGTAGGTACCTGCTATTACTAATTAGTGTTCAGTCTAGCTTTATACCCCTAACGTCTCTTCTATAAAGGTAAAGTTTAGGTTTATTTCATAATGCCGTGAAATATATCATTCATGTTGTAATTACGTGTCAGAAACACACATTATTAACGTGGGTGAATAATAATCTAAAATTGATAAAACTATAGCTAAATATTTATACCAATTTTACCTACATACCTACACATTTATTGCAATTGTTCATTAAAAATTGCAAGCCTAATTTACTCGTACTCGTAATTCATATTATTAATTAACTATGACAAGTAATTGAGCGTGGAAATGCTGCCAGCATCATGGGCACCTTCGCACTTTCGCACCGGAAATGAGAAGAAGCGGTTTGTTTCTATAATTTTAAGTTATAAATTTTAGTTGTAGGTAATTTATTAATAATTTCTATGCCATTTATCCTTTAAATGTAAGTAGTATACATAGTCACGTGTTATGTTATAAAAAAATGTTTAAATGTTATATTTGTACTAACCCTAGGTTTATGTATAAGTTACTAACACATTATGGAGTGTTTTCCTATACCTATATCTAAGAAAATAATTCATTTCAATAGCTGACTTACTGACACGCGAAACTCAGAGGCCGGCCAACAAGAACTGGCTAACCCAATGAGCGGTCTAGTCTAGACCTGTCTAATTGCCTATCTGTAATCTCACTAGAGAACTTGCCTAGTCGATTGTCGGTAGATTGACCCAATTGCTAACTTGGTGATAAAGCAGTGTCCCACTTACAAAACTAAATACAGAAACTCGTCGTTGCACGTTCCGATCTTAACATTTTGTTATTATTATAACTTCCCTTATCTAAACAGTCCGTTGAATTTACTTCTCACTTAGTTTCTTGAAAATATAATACGTACTTAGTACTTTAAGTACTTAGATTAGGATGTCGGCTTTTCAGGATTAAAAGTACCGAATCCATGGCGCGGAATTTTAAGTAAGTAAGTAAGTAAATATTCTTTATTGCACCAACAATTATACATTTTAAATACATGTAAAACTACAAATGAATTTTAAAGGAAAATAGAACCAGGTAACAACAGGCGGTCTTATCGCTAAAAAGCGATCTCTTCCAGACAACCTTTAGGTAGCAGGAAATTTAGAACTCATACAAAAGTCAACAGGTAGTGCAAGGAGCTAAATATGGAGACTATTAAACACAAACACACATACTACTTATATAAGTATTAAAACAATACCTAATATACTAATAAATATACAATATAATGTAATATATATATATACTTACACATATACAATATATAAAATGGCAACTTAAGAGATAAAAAGTATAGTTTCAGCTGATTTTTTAAAAATATTTTAAGGTATCTTTACTACGTTTAAAAAAATAAGTTAAATATCCTTGAATATTTGTAATAGTGTATATATATTACGTTGCTTTCTAAAATACAAACGAAATTTATAATTTTCCATATGTAACTGTTCCTCTTAAATCATACCTAAGTTTTTACTACATCGATACATGTAACTAACTTTTTTTTATATTTTATTTTATTTCATTTATTTTTAATGAAAAATGACTACTGGAAACTTCTTTGTGTATAACAGAATAGTTACACTACTGATACGAGCATGAGCATATGCTCTTGGCCGGTTTTCTGTTATACATTACGCCAAAACATCTAACCTCTTCTGCATAAACAATTGTTTCTACGTAACTGCCTGTAGCTTCCGGTCAAATCAAACCATACATTATTTTTCCTTCTATAATACAAAATCTTTTTACGGTAAAATGTCCATTATGTGATCGGCTTTAAAGGACCAACATAAATATAAAATTACCTGCTTGAACGACACTTAAGAATTCATAAAGAGTCCCTTTAAAACCCGAAGAAAAATGGCCAAGATTGTAGCGTTTGATAGCCGAGATGAGGTAATAAATCATGTAAAATGTAAAGGCCACAACACCGTCTGAA